>NW_019211454.1:35753802-35856597 GCF_002443255.2 Varroa destructor
ATATATAACATTTAGATTGTTCGGCATAATACTTGCGTAAGCTTTTTCGTCTTTAAATGATCTTTCAAACTGGTCCGACATGACTCGTGTGAAATCTCTAATTGTTCTGCACACTGGATAGGTATGATCCGGTAATCCTTCAGCGTGAGTTGCTCTATCCTTTTCATGTATTTGTCTGTCGTGGTTGACGGATAGCTTAAAAGCGGATGTTGTCTTCTGGGCCCTATCTTCCGTCGTTGCCACCACCTCTGCCTTGACTCAAGATCAGGTCCCCAAAAGTCTTCTGCAACATTCATCTCAGTTGCGAAGGCTCGATTTCGTCCTTGGGGGCACAACATGATTTACGTTCCTTGGCACTTTATTTTGGTTTCTGTGAAAAAGACACGACCCAAAGTCGTGCTTGCAAAATACAGTTCACGCCGAAGAACGCTCCGAAATTTGGCCTGCGAAGCCCAGGTAGGTAGGCCAGCGTGACTGGATTACAGATCAGCTCAAGCTCACACAAGCCAAAAGTTTTATTAATACTTTTATAACCCAGTAATGTTGCAGTAATGCACCAGCCAAATTAGAATAAAAGTTCCAAACAAAAAGTGACTCGCTTCTACATGTTCACAGATCCTATGATATAATGTTTACAACTACAACCAGCGGTCCAAGCAAATCAATTCGCTAAGCACTTTGGCGCGTTGGCTACTTTTCATAAATTTTTAAATATTTGAGAACCAAATTATGTAATGGTACCTGTAATCATCATGTCTTACGATGTTCACGTTTATTATTACCACATATATCATTTTAACCACCCGAAGATCATGGTGAGACTTAATGCCGGATATTTAGAAAAGAGCCTTCTTTTCCTCGTCATAGACCTCCTAAATCAAATCGATAGACTTATTATAATAAATCCATTAAATAGACACTTCGCCATAAATGGAGTTACTGCATCAGATTTTTAGATAAGGTTTATTCACGATTAGGTGTTTATGCCAAACTTTTCCTGTATAACCGTAGCTCAAGCCTTAACTTAAACAGCTAATTTAGAAATTTTAGTTCAGCCCTCCATGCTGAAGACATATGATTCTGGTTATTCATCGAGTATGTGGTGATCACCTTATCCAATTTAGGACCAGTGCTGATGCTATTCTGCATTGTTCAACATGGCCTTCATGACACCTGAATCTGTTCTCAACTAATGTAGATGTAGTTTAATTGTTATCCCTGCATGACTGTCTTGAAAGGTCAAATCATCAAAACCGTCCGCTCAGTTTTTGAACATCGACTGCTCAATGCTGAGTTGTAACAACGACTCGGCAGTTAGACAACCAGGCGAACAAACGGCCTGCTCTTATCGAATGCTCAGACTAGCCTATAGAGCGTGTTCAACGTAAATGTCCGGCGGAGAGGTCAGTAGGCTTGTGGGGAGCCTCGTCGTGACGACATGTCGACTTTCTGATCAAACTAGATAGACGCCGAGGTAGAAGAATGGGAAAGAGACGGGAGGGGGCAGATTTCTGGGCGTTCACCCGCTTTCGTTGCGTACTGTTGTTACTGGCAAAGCCGACGTTTTATACTATAAACAAGAATAGCTACAATCGTTTAGTCGTCCTCTTTTCAGCTCCAGCAGCAGTCGGAAAGGGCACCAGACAACAAAACATTTTCGCATTCACGCCGTTTTTCAACTCAATGAGCAATGGTATCTGGTATTTCGGTATTTCTAACTTTCTTCCTCGTCTATCGGAATCGTTGAAGCGGTATTACATTCTGAATATCCATTGAATGGTTGGCGGTCGATATGACCAGGCGAAAATTTAGTTAAATTATTATATATTTGTAAATAGAACGAAAATTGTCAGAATAAATAGAACCGCTAGAAGGGAAAATCAAGATAAACAGTCTAGCCGTAGCAGCAGCGTTGATGGAGGCCATCAACTCTGTAGAGAGAGGGAACAGTTACACCGAAACGAAGATTTTTTGTTAAACTTCGCTACGTTGAGAGCAAAAGTAATGGACATCAATAATCGAATTCGACCAAGCACGGCACATGTCGTTCTACTGAGAATTTATGCTACGTCCATGGCTGAATAGTTTATGGAGATATTCCAGACAAATCTTGCTTTTTTTTTGGAAAACGGGGAAAAACTCCTCGAGTACCAATACTACGCATGTAGTAATATTTGTCAGCTGAATAGATTCGAAGCAAGGGCGGCTCCTACATAGAGCAAGTGAAGCGAGGAAGCACTTCTATATACATGAGAAGAGAATGAGGTTAGATTTTAATGAGCTTTGATATCAGAGGCAGAATCAAGATCCGAGAGAAGAGATCGAAGCATTGCGCCTAGGCAAACTGACGAATACATTCAAGTGTAAATTATACGACACATCGCTCACGAAGCAGTATCGCGCTATCGTATCAAGGCTTATTTGTTTTTTTATTTACGAATCCCACCTTTCTATAGGAATTTAAGGTACCTTTTTCCTTAACTAGCCGAGGCCGCTGTCAGGTTATCCGTTGCCGCGTTTTTAATGGGTTTTTCTGTGCCTATTTTCCGCCTAACGAGTCGTGATTAGAGACCAAGCGCAATAATTTTCACTTCCTGTGACCATATTTGCTTTCGCATTGTCCGATTCATCCACTTCATGCTAGAAAACGGGTTATCACTATACTAGTGACGCTGTCACGGCCCATGACACAGGTCTCTTATATATATATATATATATATAACAAATTCTTTGTCGAGCTTGAATGTACCGGTTTACCCTATACTGCCAGAAGCTGCTAAGATGCAAGAACTGAAAGAGGCTATCATCCTTTTTGACAACAAGCAGTCGACATAATCTAGAACCTCATGACATAGAAAGCCATTACGAGACGTCTCGACAGAAAGTCATTATGAAATGACTCGTTTCATGGGTTAACAGAGGTTTCGTCTTCGCTAAATTGATGCATATAGAGGTCTTATGCTGTTCATACCAGCGCATCTATGACTATTCGTTGACCAACTACGTCGTGATTAAACAACGACATTCAGATTCAGATTTTTTGCGTCTCAGTATTGGTCTTGAAGAAGGTTGTCCTTCTATGTAGAATATGTATAAGCTTCTACTAAATTACATATTGGTGCTAGACAAAGCCTTATCAAGGTTGAAATGCCTAAAGTCGACGGCCTATCTTACGGCCGAGGAAAAATCCGAGGAAAATTTCCACGAGGCTACCCGAAGATCTTCGACAGAATTTTGATTTGAACGGTTGAAAAATGTATGAAAAAGGCTTAAAAATTAATTTTTTTGCAAAAATTGGCGGCCGTTAGGGAGAGGAAAATATCAATTACTAATTGAAATAACCAGGTTGTGCAGATACGTTCCAGCGGTATTTTGGGAACTTTTTACGCTTCATTGCATCTTTTAGATTTTTGGCAGTTTTCACCCTTTGCATTTTTAGGGGTTCTGACCTGCTATCAGTCTGGAGTTAATTAAGAATGTCTTATGCGACATTTTCACGAATTTACGTTTACCAGTATCTCTACCATTGACAATTTAGAGTCTCATTTACGGATTGAAATTAAAATAATTTTAAAATAAGTAGCTACTGGTTTATGTACCGTAATCGCCGTAATCGTAAGGCCGTAATCGCAGTGGATACTGTTCATGTCGAATAAGCATGACCGCGCTTGGAACACAATAAAAAATATCACTGCACTTGTAACGCGTACAAAAAATTATGCCGACATATCGATTGTTGTCTAGCTACGGTCTCAAGCTGTTTCTCAGCGTAAGCGTGCTACTTTATTATACTAGTCCTCCTTCAAATAGGTGGATAGGGAATATAGGGTTAACGTTTCCGACTCAGCTGAAGCGACGGATAACATGAGGGTACGTCTTACGCAAACCAGTTAATAGAATCGTTTTTAGATGATTCCGGTACGAAGGCCGCGGAGTATCGAGAACATGGTAGAAATAGTCTTCTGGTAGAAACTTTCTTATTATCTCAAAAACAGGTGATCTTATTTACTTTTAACCAGCCTCAGATTCATTCTTGGCACCCACTAAAGACCTAAATGATCATAATGTGCCAAGCCTAGGTTACCGACATACAAGTACACAATATGGTAGTATATGTCCAAATAATAATGATGTTAGTCTTTGCTTAACGGTCAGTTGTTCTCTCTGGGTGTCCGTTGAAACAATTTAACCATCTATATATGGACGGTTAAATTTTTTACGTATATGTACGTATGGGATGTCTTGAAAGTTACACAAAACAATGCAAAACAAATAAGATCCGAAATACTTAAAGATAAAAGTAAGCCCCTTAGTGTACATACAAATCGAAACTATAATCGATAGCCAATAGATTAATATCCAGTTTTTAAGTGTCCGATATTACGAGCTCTGGCAATAGGAAATAACACAGGTCAATGTTAATTACTCAAGTCTCAATCGGTTTTCAAACGTATGGAAATAAAGGCTATTATAAGGCTAGCACAAATAATTACCTACTAAGCCCCAGAATATCTCTTTGGTATATCCGCGCTGATCCTTTAGATTTGCCGGAGCGTAAACATATAGTTCACAATCTCTTTAGGATGCTAAAAAACGAATCAACGTCTCTTGAATTTACAAAAAATATTTTTATGACTTTCTTAAAACTTTGAATATATATATAGATAAACGGTAAGGTACTACTTATTAACTGGGAGTTTATAGAGATAACTTTATTTTGTTGCCAGTAAGATCATTTTTGCCTTTAGCAAAGTACCCCTCGATGAGGTATACGTGGATTTAGTGGACATTAACTTGACCAATATACAATATGAGCATGTTACTGACCTTGCTTTTGAAAGTGTTCGACATGAAGTAAGTCGCAGAAAAAGCTGAAAATAAATCCATTATATACCAATTATTTGCACAAATAGCTATAGTCGATAACTTTCGAATGTTTAAAAAGCATCGAAAGTTTAGCGAACGTTTGGAACTTCTTCTCTACCTAAATTAGGCTAAATCTTGAATGACTTGACACATCACTGTGCACACACGCAGTACGTTGGTTTAAACGTATTACATAATGTAAAACATTAAAAAAAAACAAAACAAAGGAACAGTTTTATGTTGAAATACGAAACGCCGTACATTAATTGTTGCCATTTATGCAGACGAATAATGTTGTGCTAAGTTGGAACTTACGCCGTTGCAGCCGAGCGAAGTTGTTCCTTTATGGATAAGTTGGCCCTGCTACGAATAGCATAAATTTGCTATGTCGTCTTAGCGACCCACTCGAATCTGCCTTCATGTCTTTCTTCTGTAGAGTCGAATTATTAATTAAGACGTATTCAGTAATTAATCAGTGCTTATCGAGATAAACTATTTCTGAAGTTGAAAAATTGCTCTGATCCTTTTCAAATAATGCTTGCGAGACAAAGTAGTCTAAGATTGTCGCAGCTCCTGTCGTTCTAAGAAGGACTGTGTGTGCTCGTGTCTAACGACCCTTTTTTGTAGACTTGCCGTACAAAATCGAGTGTCGGTAATCAAATTTAATTTGGCACTTGAACTGAAGCATTGTATAGTACTAAAAACATCTTATGATCATTATCTATGTTATTATTGGATCCTTCACAAAAATCGGACCGCTATGGTTGTTTAGTCGCACACCGTACGAGACCAGACATAAATCAGCATATATCCTACAAATAAGTGTTTTTACCTATGGATTGCTTCTAGATAATCGCTATATTATTTCAGATACGCTGGTAGATGTCAATGCTCAAATTGCATGGCTTAGCTCCATAGGAATCTTAAAGAGACACGTATTTCTTGGCTGCATTAAGGCATTAAACGGTTTGACGTATTCAGACTTTCTCTATCCTAGACAAACGTCCATCGAGCAGCTTTATACTGTCACCTTACAAGGAAACTGCTTTGCTGTACCCGTGTGGATGACATTTACATGATAGATCTCTGGCCGTACAAAAACACCTCATTTCAAACCACACTTCTACAGAACGCTTCCTCGGATTTGTGAATTTATCAAACTGCCAACATAGACGGTAACATCCACACAACGTTTATGCAGGTCGAACCTTCCGGCAACTAAAGACCTGATTTCCATATTTCAGGACATCTAGAACAAATATAACTGGAAATCTGAGCACATGACTCAAAAAGTAAATCGAATTTTAATTATGTAACTTTTAATTCAGTCAAGAAGCCGATAGTTCAATTTTTTATATATATGTACCAAAATAAGGCATACTTTTCGCTCAGACCGTCTCTTACATATGAAAATTTCACTTAGCTCTGCTTTTTCGCGGAACAATTATTCTCGTTTTTGTATTCCCGGACCGAATATTCAGTCGGTTGTTACGTAGTTGAAACGGAATGATATCAGTTACTGGCTCGCAATTGAAATGTAGCATCTGTGAGAAATATCAACCTTAACGCATTTAATGACGACGGCTACCTATCATTAACCACCAGCTTGTAGGTTTACGCTTCGCGATGAAATGGTAAGGCCATACAGTATTATGTACGTACGTAATATTGCGCGCTTTTGAAAAGAGAAGCTCCCGCCAACTTGTTGGTCAATGACATATCGGGGATCCCTCCTAACGCTTTAGATACAAAATATAAAGAGGAACACAATTTATCTAAAACCAAAGTATGGCATAGGTAGGCAAATGTTGGACGTGCAAAGCTGTAGGCTACACTTGTTGTCTACTGAGGTGAAATTCTCTCTAGAAAAAAGATATTCTTCTGCTATTATTACAGTATACTTTTTATGTATAGTTTTAACTTAATCGTCACAAGATTTTGAGCTTGCTTACCTAAGTGGGTACCATCAGGAACCTAGCATGCATAAAGATTTGCCAAGCCTCTCGAACCTTGTAATGTTATCCGAACGGACCTCATAACCGAAAGCTGTGGCCTAAAGTCGGCCAAGAAAAACTAATAGAAAATAATCATATAAATCTCACAAAGTAACAGACATGTAAATAGTATATTCACGACGTTTCGATTTTATCATAACTCAATTCAACGTTACCTCTTCGGATCAAGGAAAACGTCGATATCAAAGGGAAAATCGACTTCGTCGTTAGCTTCGCTCATACCAATATCGGCACAATATGGGCTGCGCACAAAAAGCGCGACATGAAAAAAGAGTTTTACATTCTAGCCTATGCAATATTGGAATTCCCGTATTGGCATTTCCCTATGGATATAACAATGCCGAGGGGTATGTATAGCAACGTATTAGAAGCTACAGTGCAAAATCGACGACCTCAGCTTGGCAACCCAACAGACGACGCGCAAGTATGTCAAAGGAAATTACACTTTTGTAAACCTCTGCTTGTGCTTCTTTTGCCTAAACAATAGATTGGCATTCGTGGTAAGCGAATAATATGCAATGTAATGAAATAGTAGAGGACTGAGTAAAAATTGAGTTTTTATGAGAAATTCCTTCAATGACTTCGAGCTTTTTTTCGCTCTTTGATGCAAAGAAAATGGGCTTGTTGTTTTTCGTTCCCTTATAGAAATCGTATTGTTGTTACTCATGGTTTTATGATGCTAGGGTTTAATAGACTCAATGGAGGGAAATAGTGTTTCAGATTCTCTAAGGGTTTGACAACGCACTCCCATAACAAAGTCAAACCAACTCCCTTGCATTGCCAATGTATGAAGTAGACGCACAGTATGAACATCACATAAAATCGATATCACAGCCGATGTTTATATATCTATATATATCATAACCTGTGTATATAGGCACACAACTTCTATGGTAGATGTATATTTTACAATACTGCATTGTGTGCGATTCTCAGACGCCACATACGATATAAACATAGTATACTGCTCCTGTTGACGTTGCTACTGGACTGTCGTCCTGACAAACAGAGATAAATCTGTTTATAGTACTCACCTAGCTAGAGTTTTATTTTTTGCAAATCTACTGGACCAAATTAGAAAAGTGTCAGTCTGCCAGTGGTAAGCCACATGGAAAAAAAGGGGGTAACAGAGCCAGTGTGGTTAGTGCAGCGTAGTTGACAAAAAAAAAGAACAATATTTCATGTTCCTTGACAGGACATACGCAAGAGCGTATACGCTCGTAATAAAATTGCACTAATCAACCGCATATATAGACCATTGTGTTGGGATTGGCACGCTACCTTAGTCAGGCTGAGCAGCAGGACAGTCGTAAGTTTAGGCCAGCCCCCCTTCAGCTATCGACTTCGTTGATTCGCGTTCATTATTGGGAACTCACTTTGCCTAGACTCTTTGTAATGGCATGAAGAACGACATCTTTAATCAATAAATTGTATCTGGTCTATTCCAATTTGACTAATCACCGAGTTCGTGATGTATACTGAGAATATTTGATGCAGCATAATGCTAACTTATGAATCAGTAATCATATCGTTGCTGAACTTAAATGAAGTAGCAGTGACTAGTAGGTGTTGGATGCACATGAGAGTTGGACGTCCTGAGGTTGAGCGCGTTTGCTCAACATGGCGAATCCACTTGAAAAATTTCCTTCGTACGTAAATGGACGAATATTGCAGTTATTTCGATATTTTGGGTGATGCGATCGTATCTAGCGTATTACTTAGCGTTCAGATTCTGTCGGTTCCCAATCCGATCCATGTCCCGCACGCGTTGAAAACATATTTTAACTCGTCCGCCAAGAGGTTTTTTAACAGGTTTTGCAATCATTGGCTTTTATTTACATCGCAAACAGTCTTACAATGGGCCTGGTAGTAATGCAAATAACATTACAGTCTGTAAACTGATAACGGATTGATAGATTCCGATGGTGAATGATGAAGTGAGAGCAATTACAGGGTTTTTATATGTTTGTGATATAAAAAAATTGTCGTTTTTAGAATTGTTTTGCGTTGTGTGCTAAGTTAGGATGAGACCAAGATTTTCCTAACAGCCATCCCGATTCAGGGTAACAAACACTTTAACGATATCTAGAGCTCACAAAAAATAGCCGATTTTTAATAGGTTAAGAAGAAAAAAAGCTACTGTTATTTTATAACTAGGAGCCTGGAAACGAATAATTACTGTAATCTGCCTGCCTCTCAAACGAGGCCAATAAGCGCGGACAAAGGACATTCACTCTGCATCATCTTTACTGAATCAACAGAGCAAACCGGTTCCGTCCGCTACAGAAAGTGACGAGACCTTCATTTTGATTCGGAATCGTCTATTTTATTTCGATCGTCCCAAAATTTTCTGCTGTATAATGGTCACCAAAAAGTTTTCGGTTCATAAGCGTCGCGTCCATTTATGCCACACTTCTAATCCAATCCGTTTAATGTTAATATTAATTTAGTTGATATTTATCGCTCTAGATGTCTTGCACTTGAAGATAAGGATTTTTTTTTAGTATTTCGGCTACTGTTCACTCATATTTGCTTTTAGACAGGCTGAATTGCCGAATTAGTAACGGAAGATATGAAGGTTTCCTGCTCAGAGTATTTACGTTTCTGTAAATAAGGTACTAAAGTGTAAAATTTAACCTTATTCACTTTTCATCGAATCCCTTTACTATTTTATCCTTATTAATTCAAGACATATATATATATATATATAGTTCCTGAACTTGAATTATAAGCTTGAACTTCTCGCTCTATTAGATATGTGGCACTGCTATGTCTAAACGCTATTTCGTGTTAAGCTAACCAGAATGCTCAATTTCAATGTTTTAGCCATTCCGCAACTCTGTAACAGATCCAGTAGTAAATTTATAGCTACTATTTAGCTAGCCGACTTGCGTTTGCAAAATGCCCAGACTACAATTTAGGCTGTTCGAAGGAGAAGACAGCTTCTAATGTTCGTAGAGCCACTAATATCTATCAGAAATTTTTAATCTTTGGAGAAAACGTCCTTTTCAGCTTCACGGAGAAAAATCAGCAAAAACAGAGAACTCTATCTGTGCTATCGTTATAGAGAAAACTGCCATACGGGAGTCAACTTGTCGACTCTTTGCCACAGGATCTATAACCGCGAGAGCCTCTACTTACCATATTCTTTACTACGAAAAAACTTCCAGAGATGTTGGAGAGCCAGGCCTGCCCATACAGATGACAGAGGTGGTCAGTACATATGGACAAGCTCCCGTTCACTCTAGGATATTACTAGTAATACCAATAATTCGATCCGTATACGTCTATTCTTCCTCTTTAAAAAATACTAGGTTTACCTATATATGTGTTCTGTACGAAATGTTTTTCCACCGATATATAATTAACGTTTCTGAAACGAAATTATAATACTAAATCGCTGCTAATTAACATTAGCAAATGAATTTTATAGATACGCGTTTAACCTCATTAAATCAATCTACGGTTATCGCTATATTCTCCTAACAAGGATCCAACGTATTAAATGTATATAAATATAGGTTTCGGTAGAAGAGGAGTTGGAGCTTTGAATTATCTAAAAATATTAGGCAGCTACTGGAAGATAATAGGGTTAGGTCTATTATAACTCTTTCTTGTAACTCTACTGAAACTCCAGTTTGATTAACACTTGACCTTAAACAGTAAAACTTCGATCTTCAAATGCAATAGTTGAACTCTTCAACGTCCCTGTATTTCAACAATGCATAGCATAGCAAAGCAATATGTAATACAGTGAAATACCAATAACTTATGAAATCTTATAATAAATGAAATAATATTGGAAATAATGTCCAGCATCGATAAACCAAACTCGATCAACTAATTTACATGGGACAATTTGGGGTTAGATCGGCTAATATCGAGAGGATTCTAAGTCATGTTTGCGCAGCAAATAAAACTAAAAGAATATGGAGTTAACAGCCAGTATGCGAGCAGAGCAATACGACCATCATCAGGATCAGCCTCAACGCAGGCCATGAGGGTTTAAAAAAGAGACATAAGGCCCTTCGAAGCCTTGAAGCACTTAATGTCGTTGTTCTTTCCACCACAGTAAATGCGCCAATGTATCCCGGTCGCACAGCCACCTAGGAACGTATGCCCAGGTGGCAAAATCGAGAGGGTCACTGCTTCAAATGCCCAGTGCTCGTATAAAGTGTGTATCACAGTAAGACCTTTTTTCGAAAGCGGCGCATCATCGCGTAAAAATTTAACATGCAATGCACGTATTAATGTGAGATCTGTCCAGTGGCGTTACTTGTAGCGAGCGTAGAGGGGCGCGAGGCTGGGGGTTCACTGAGGCGCACACAAGTTGAGGCATTAACCGGTCGTTTGTCAAGTAAACTATTCAGCTGAACTTAAGAGCTTAAATGAGAATATGGTAATTAACTCAGAAAAGCATATAAAATATAACGGGTTGATATGGAATATAGAGAAGTAGAAGTACAGCAAAGGTCGAACTAAAAGAAAAAAATAAGCTTGACTGAAACAGATGCTTTTCGAACTCTAAGCTTACGTGTTTATTAACTGTAATTTTTTTCCTTTAATTACTCCTTCACTCCCTATTATTTCTATACCTACACCACATGTCTCAATTATAGACCTAAGCTTGACCCTACCGTTAGCCTATCCTTGCGTCATGTTTCGCAGACAGATGTTGAATACGGCAATAAGTTACAAACAACCGATATATCAGGCTATTTTCGATAACCAAAATTAGTCTGCTGTTGGAAAATTTGGCACGACAAAGCTACGATTCTTTGTAGAATATTTTTACGTGCACAGTAATTACGCGATGCATGCAAACGAGATTTTTTTAGCTACGTATAAGGTTTCCGTATCTATAATGCCGGTGGTCGCACTTGTAATGCTTAAAATTCGTTCGAGATTATGATCGATTGAACGAGCGAAGTTGGCCGTGTCTAATTGGTGATACATGCTGATAAACAGCTGTATTTCCAAAACCGGCTCGTAATGGAATAATGCTTGGACAGGAGATGATAATCGCTCTCTATACCCATGACGTATTTAAGCCGGTCATCATTGCATTACCAGTGAATTGGGTCGCTGGCGCCCAAAAAGTGCACTATCAATATATGTATCCCAGACGGGGCTCACATAGAACAGTTGTAAAAGAATAAATTCTACATGGCCGTTAAGAAAGCATAGGAGTTGATTTACTATGACAAAGAACAATTCATCCTCAAAACCGACCAGATTCTCAAGACCTGCGAGCCGATACTTAAATACTGATTATACGATATACGGATTTAATGATATAGACATTAATATTGAAATAATTGACCATTTATACAGACACGAATATATCATGTCCATGTACTCGAAAGAGATGATAGGACAAAGCCAGTACCAAGTGCACACACTCCTAGTCACTACGCTTCTCAGTTACATGGGCAGGCTAAAAATATAAACCCGACCTTACCCCACTCGCATAAACAAACAAAATCTAGCGCACTATTAAATAAATGGATGAAAAGCCACGGCTTGGAGTGACGCTTTATTTATTCCTCTTGAAAATTTACAATTGAGACGAGAGTCCATAAGTGTTATTGATTATACGAAAGAGACTTCTCGTTGGCGAGGCAAACATTGAAGACATCCGGCTTATCTCGGGAAGATTACCATTGGCCGAACAAGTCAACATCGTTAAAGTATAAAGGAATATGGATGCCGATCCAACAACCTTAGCACGACGTCATACTCAACAACTTGGCTTACTGAGTAACAACCAGCGACCGATCTAAAACGAAAGCCGTCTCTTTAGCCGTACAGCTGACTCAACAATTAAAGATCCAGGAGCGTCATTTATTTGCTAATCACATGTTAGCGCTACGATCAATCAACCAAATGAGGCGCTAACATACGCAAGACATGCTTTAGCGATTTTTCTTTATTGCACAATTTGTTATAATAAAGCCAAGTGTAGATTTCAAACAACCAGTTCGTTCGCAAAGATCTGAGTGATGTGGTTTGAAGATCAAACATGTCATTAGGTCGTTTATTTCAAAAGAAATAATGGAACGCTGGCACCAGTTAGTGGCAGACTCTATCGTCAGCTATTGTAAGCTTTTTTTATGGACCAACATAAAGGCACTGGATGCAAAAAACGTTCTGGCTGCAGCAAGATAGGGTCAATTGTGATACTGCGTGAAAAAAGGATCAGTCAGCTTAAAACCATTATTATCCGAGGCCGGCTAATCTCAATCTGCGGCTGTGACATTAAATAGCCATTCCAGTCCTGTGTCATTTGTCTTCTCGATTTTGACCTTTGGGTTTACGTAAAGGGCAGAACCTATAAGATAACACAGAAAACAATTCATTATTTAAAGCATTGTGCTCATAAAGTAACTGGTAAAGTCAACGCTGATCTGTGCAGCGTTATGATATCAAATCATACTAAATAAATCGAATTTGGTAGGTGATTTTTAAAAGGAGATTTGATGAAAATTGTTTCCATGTACGGTAAAGATTAACTAGGTTAACGTAAGAGTAAAAACGTGAAGGTTCGCGTTTTTCCTACACCGAGGACACTAGATAGACTGTTTTTTGGCTTATCCTTCACTTAGAAGTACTATTCGACTTATCGATTATATTATTGTATCTAAATCGACAGAACTTTCGAGTGCTCAGCAGATTCCCCCGAAAAACCCGGTCCAGGGTACGCAATATGCGTAAAAAAAAACAGATAACAAGATTTGAAATAAAAAACACTGGGAAAATGTACATTTTTGAGAAAATATGTGAAAGCTTTAATTCAGATTCGACAAATTTAATAGAAATACCGTATACCCTGGATACCAATCCGAGAATTCTGTCAAGCTTGTTCTGTCCTTTGTATGAAACGAAGTCCTGTCGTAAATAAATCGATATTAACAAATAAAAAAATGAACTTTTGTTTATATTGAAATTCCATACCCATGAACATTGCCTCATAAAAGTATTTATTCCTTACGCTTAAAGCAAGAAACACTGGCAATGAAGCAGACACATGTTTATCCTTGTACTTAAATAAGCAAAAGTAACTACACTATTATTAAATATAGCTTGAAGCGTTTGTTATGTTCTAGATTATTATTATTATTATATTATAAGAGTTATTTGTTTTAAAATATCAAATTTATGAAGGTGTCTACTTCTTCGTATACTGTATATATATATATATATATATACAAAAGGCAGGGAATTTTGCTTTTCCAAACACATACGTATGAGATCCGCGCCCTATGTACACCTTTTGTGAACTTATGCCCTGCTTTCAGTAACAACAGACGCATTGCATGCCCCGAAATTGGCCCCGCGAGCGGATCAGTAACATTTCCCGACATATCGACATGCCTTGTACTGAAATATTATGTAAATACACCTACATAGTCGAAACTATTTAGTCTTTCGACTTCGTTATAAAAAAAGCTGTACATTTTCCAGCAAGCCCAAGTCGCAGCATCTTTGGATTCACCGCTACCTATATTTGTGAAATCAGTAAAAGTTGGTGCTTAAAATATTATGATGTTAGGTTATACTTAACCATACAGGTTATATCAGGAATCTATCAAGCTTTGTTTTTCAAGCAAGCAGCTTTGTTTTTCGGGGACAAAAATTTAAATTATATGATGGAAATGGCTGACCCGGAGTTAAATATTTAATATGCTAGAAAGAACTGTTGAAACGCTATCCGGATAGCGTCCATCAATGCTCTTTTTTTTATACAAAAAAAAAGTTCAATGTCCACTTTGTGACAAATTAAAGATGCTATCCCCTTCGACGCAGATGTGTTCAATTTATGCGGCTGATGATTATTTAAATGTACTCTTGAAATTTTGTGACCGTATCGAGTGCTCTGAAACACACAAACTGGTGCAGAAGATGTTTTTCGCCAAAACATATCAATATTTATTTGCCGCCCGTCCGTCAGATCCACGTCAGCGCCCATAAGGTCATAACCACCATCATCATCTACAAAGTATTCCTCAGATTTATGATTTGGGTTGGCGCAGTTCCTTATCGACTTGCGCAGTGATGAATGATTATTGCTGGAGCTGACAATCTGAGCTAAAAATAGTTCAATCAAGGTTTAGTTCTCGGAGGCTATACTCACGTCGTTCATGAAATCGCTGATTTCAACTCAGGCTGACTAAACCCGTAAAAAACTAACTGGTAGTACCGCTAACATGTTCCAGGTAGCCGGATCCTAACTCGATGCGAAAGGTACCTACGGCTACCCTACAAGTCGCAAAGTTTACTAGGCAAGCATATACCGCCATTGTACCATCACGGAAACACTGAATACACCTGGAACAACGTTCATATCAGATCAAGTATTCTTGCGCTCTACATAAACTAATTTCTATGGTGCAAAATAGACTACCGAAATGAATACTTTATCCTCAGCAAGCCACGTTCCATCACGAAGCAACAAACGAGTCATACATTTTTGAATAATTCGCTGTTTGGATATTCCGGCTGGCTGTATTTAACTAACTCTACATCGCGCTTGTAGGAAAAGAACAGAAAGTGATTCTTGCACCTGTCTTGAGTGAACTGGGCACAATATCCCAAAAGATGGTCCATAAAAACCTTTGAAAATATAGTGTACTTATAATCAGACCACGTTTTGACTTTTACTCAACGAACCTTACTTGCAAACTAGTGTCATTTATGCTGTTTGTCGGAGTGTTGGCCCCGCTTCTGAACCTTCAAGATTCTACCAGCGCTCCGTGCTCGAAAATCACATATTTAGATAAGATGTAGCGCGTGCCACAGAGCTGCCTGTTCAAGTTTATCGACGCGTCTATATACAACTGTAGATCTTCTGTTATACCAGTTCGAAATAATAATGTTAAAACATATTGGATCATTTGCTAGCTGTTCCCTATTCTTCCTTCTAGTTTTTTTCTGCTTTGTCATTTTATCGCACGTTTGCTTGCTTTGAATTTAGGAACTTGTAACCATTAAAAACGATAAAGAGCTCTACTATCTCACCATGTATAGCAGCAAGTTCGCAATACGGGGTAGTTGTAGAAGACCTTTACACAGCTTGTCTCACAACGCATATTAAGTTGCTTTGAAATCTTCACTTAAGGACTACTGTAAATTTTGAGAGATATAATTCGAGTAAGTGGCTCGCTCAACAGGTTTTTGAAGGGTAGTCTTTGTGCAGCAGGCGATACAAGTTGTGCTGATAAACCAATAATATATCTGATTGGTTTAAAAATTATCGAAAAGAAAACATGTCAAGTTTGCCATGTCGCATGTCATAATCAGCCGTACTGATCTCTCGAAACTACTGAATTTAACGTTCGATGTCTTCCTATGAAAGCTGTTCATGCAGAGCTTCTCGCACGATACGTTACCATTTCAAGTGTTGCCGTATGGAATCAGTTGTTGGGAACACTAATGTCTAATTGTTACAAATGGCCACGCAATTCGACAATTTAATAAGGGCTCTCTTGCAAGCGCCATGCTCTGCGCTAGTAATGCTATCCAAGTATTTCACAATAAAGTTCTTTGCCTCCTCAGAAAACTTCCATCTTTATGTGGTCGCCCTTGGTCGCTTACGCACACAAAAATCTACTGAATTTGCGTTATATCTATAAAAGCCGTAGATCGTATTAGACCAACTCAAGGAAACTCCGTAGGTGTCTAGCCTTTCTAGCTGCAACAATTGGGACAAAAGGAAATTCGGTTGATAGCGGCATATTTGTCGTATTAAACGAAGTTCCATTACGACGTTTCTGTTGAGTCTTTCGTATTTTACACCAACTACTTGATTATCCTGATACTTAGAGTAATATTATTAAGACTACATAGCGTTTTGCATCAACACTGCAACAGGTATTAGTCTTTTTACTTTTCAAATCTGATATATCTGTTACTATATGTTTTTGTAGTTTGTTTTGAGCCTTCGAGTTTCTATGTACCTCTGTGTTTCTATGTAACTATTTGTCCAAACACAGATAAACTTTACATGGCTAGTAACTTTGATTAACCAAGAACGAACTTAGCGTAACATTAAAAATGTTACCTCGTAGTGAAAGTTCGAATGCCGCTTGTATTGCGTATATGTAGTATGACCGTTTCCCCGTTCTGTGCTTTAGGTCGATGTAAGGAATACTTGATCACTACTATCTCGTAGGTAGCCTACGGGTTACATTTGTACTTAGCTCATTGTTGACGTCGGGTCAGTCGGAGTGAATTATTTGGGTAGTACAGCTTATTTAAGTTACATTGCCATGTTGAAGCTTGTCTTCACCTTGTTTTTTTGTTTATAATATTTCGAAGACCTTTCACGCGATACCGCAAACAAAAGCTATTGAGGTACTATTGACGAGTGCTAATCTCATCTTGAGTTAGGAATAATCGTATGACCTTTTTAATCGGACTTGGTCTGAATAACTTATTTAGCCTACGACACGCTGATAGGAAGGGTAACAATGAGGGGCTAACGTAGCTTACGGGGCATTCGAGAATACATAATATTTACCGATCTGTTCGCTAACACGCTGTGTCATCGAATACCGCCCCTTATAATAAGTGTATTTATTTGGCTCGTGAACGCATACGTACATTTTATTGTACATATACGTATACATTTTAACGTATACGTATTTTATTATTTACTTAAAATAAATTGTTTCAGCAGGTATTGAATCGATCCGTAGGCAGTTTTACTATTTGAAAATAAAATTACGGTATTAATATAGCCGATAGTCAGACCAGATGCGTTCCATTTAGCATTCATCGATCGTGAGATCGTTCAGGAAAAGGCCATACTCGCTATGAGTAGAGATTTAATAGCAATGGGAACTCGCCCGCCATACGTGAAGTTCAATTTAGGAGAAATCTTAAATACTTGACAGTTTCATGAACGCTGATTTGAAGATATTCGTAGTACGTTGTCACTCTAGTAAAAATGGCGTTCGTACAGTTGGTGACGGTTGGGACAACAACAACAACCGCCCTCTAGTCGGTTAAATCAAAAATGTACGACGCCCAAATCCTATCAAAACAGGTAATAGCCATCAGAGAAGATTGCCCATACCGCAAAAAAATCAAGTCAAAGGTTTAGTTCAGTATTGCCATCCATTCTTATCTATTATAAACGTTCTCTCACAGTACAAAGTTTGGGTAGCGAAAAAAATTGTATTTAAACTTCGTTAAAAAAAACCAGTTGAATTTTCGCTTCCTACCCTAATTCATTTTTTGACGATATATGGCCAATGGGAATAGGTATTCGCTATATAATTTCACCGTTGTATAAATATGGTTACATATATCTCTGAAAAAAATGTCAACGTTCAATCTTTGTTAACGTTTAAAAATTCATTCGTTCATTTTTAAAAGCTAATTTGCCATTTCGCTCGTTCGTGATAGGACATAACTTAGTTCGATACGGGTGTTCTATGACGGAATCGTAAAAAAACACTACCATTAAAGCCATAGTTAAAATTCATCAAAAATAATAAATACTATATTTTCACACAATGATATTTACAATATTTTCTGTAAATATCAAACTGATATACGGACACAAGCGCGTGGTTATATGCAGTAAGTTGCACGGTCGGCACTTGATTCCGAGCAGACACTAAAAACTATATGCTTGATAGGGGAAATTTGGAAAACTAATATCGACCTTTACTTAATGCCGTATGCGTGAAACCTTCATACGTCGAATTTTTTAAGGAAGGTGGCTGTATTTGTAAGTGGACGGATCCGGTGATTTCCACTTGCGTCGTGAAGGGTTTGCTTCAGGCTGCTTGGGCATAGAATGCGGATAGTATAGACTCACCGATCCTGCAACGGGCAGGAACACGAAAATATCTTTAAACGAGTACTCGTTGTCATTCTGAACTTGTGTGAGAAAAAACATTTCTTGCTCTAGCTCGAGAGGACTGGTAATATGATGTTTGTTTATATGGGTCGAAGTACTGACTAACATAAACTAAATTTTTTCTTAACTAACATATACAGAACTGTCTGAAAACACAGTAACAGCTGCCGCTGAACTATTATTACGCAACAACTTTAATTCTGGGTTTGATGCTTCCAGATTAGATTGAAAATCTAGTTGAAGACAAATAAGATATGGTAACCAGGAGCAATTGGATATTTTATTATGCCTATAACAATAAGCAATGCACTACGGTAGTCATTAATATAATGAGGCCTTTGTAATGATTGATTTTAAAAACCTTCAAATACGCAACCTTCATCAGTGAGTAGTTAGCAAAGGCATATCGGACGTATGTAGGGGTGCAGCAAATTAGGTAAGAAACTTGGTGGTAAGTCAAGTGTTGTCAACTAAATTGTAAAGACTCGTTGGCAACTACTAGAATTTTTACGAACAGTTTTAGATAGATCTAAACGGTGGACGAGGAATTTTTTAACGTCAACGTGATTAGCTTAATGCCACGGCCCGATAATCACTAAAAAAGAGAGAAGAGTCAATATGTCGGGTCCGATGACAGCGTTCTGATGATAAATTCAGCTAAAGGAACACAGTTCCCCGTGGATGGACGCGTGTAACGGTCCATTCTGCTACACCTCAAACTACGCGGGTACTCTTCCTTTGGACGACAACGTTAGAATAGGTCTTATCGCCTTTAAAAGTGCTCTTGTTTATAAAAATATTTAATTGCCTTCTATTTTAGGAAAGTCTCGACTACTTGGAGTTGAGCTTGTCGCTTTTAATTGTAATTCGCTTTGGAATGAGAAAATGCAAAGTAAGCTGAACAAAAAAAATAACAATCGGCATAAATCTTTGCTGCAGTCTAGTGCAATCAAATGTTCGTGTTTTAGCATATAGATGGTGACTATAACTAATTATAAGGGCTGCTGAAACCGTTCCCTTACCTTGGATTTATGTAAACAGGCTTTTCTGCAAGATACAGTCTTTGGCGAAACTAAATACGTGTATCTTACATTAGAATCCGTGCTAAAATATCTGTTTCTGTTAGTTACCGTTCTTTTGGAATCTATACTCAATTATTCACGTACCTTTTCCTGTGCCACCTTAATGGGCATACACATTCACTGGGCTTCAAGTCGACGGGCTGAACAGACAACAGGGGAAACAACAACAATATTGAAATGGTGCGTAATTATCTCCATTAAATGCTTCCTAACTGAATTACAGAAGACACGGGACATCTTAGCATATGGCAGTTTTTACAACAAGCACAACAATAATATTAGAAACAGCATCTTGATTACAGGGACTTGACTTGACCGTTCGAGCAATGTAAAATAAAAATAATTATTTCTGATGAGCAATGAGACTATATTCGTCTTCATGCCGTTCGGAAAGTTGATCAATAGCCAATTATGAACTAAGGGCCTTGTTTTTTCTGGCCACGTATAAACATTCCTATGAAGAACTAGATTGCTTTAAGAACGCCCGTTGCTATTTAAAGTCTGCTCTAAGTCTGAGTTTCTTCTTTTTACAAAGAAGCAATTTATTCTGAAATTGACCTAATAGAATCCCACGATAGCATATAATCTAGTGGGAACAATGGTCAAGAAATCGCTTAGGATGTTTCAGTACATCACTGTAACACTTTTCGTTCTGGTTTACCATCGCATTTTGACAATCTATATAATCTTTAAATGCGCCATCCGTTAATTAGAGCCTTTAAAATTAAGCCGTATTATACGTACACTACGTACATACCATTTCAGTGATCTCCCTTACTAACCAAGTGCCTGCATGCTCGCTTGCCCGGGGCCATTCAGCTTTGAGCGGCGTAATTATTATCAAGCAAAGAGAAAGCATAGCGCATCTCTATCACTACCTCTGCCGGTTAAGTAGATTGCAACATTCATTAGGGTAAATACCAACCTTACAATTTTATCATATTATCTACAAAAAACTTTTTAGGCTTTAGTTCATAGTGTTTCTGTAGCGCATATAACTGTAACTATATCGACGCTAGAAGAAGCACTAGGGTTCGTTGCGGGAACTTCATTAGTTGCTTCTGTTGCCCTCTTCCGTTCGACTCTGGACATTTTCTGAGCGTAGCACATGTTCGCTGTTAGTCGGTTTACGCCGGCCTTATTTATCCGTCCTCTATTAAAGCAATAAATGATTTGCGCTCTCGCACGGATTCTCTTTAAATCAACTTATTTAATAGCGTTTGCTATATAATAGTGCGCGTACTCAGCAGACCAGAGGGAAAAGCCAGATGATCCAGTTATTCAAACGTATCTTATAACAAACGGAACCGTAAATAGTAATCAGAACAATTTATGTCAACAAATCCACTAGTTTCGGTGGAGACTTCTTATGGGCTGAAGTTATTGCGATCTGTGTATATACATACATATTACAATGACTTAAATTTACCGTAACTATTAACGTTAGCACGTATTCAGCACAACTTTGGTGAAGATGGCGGATCTCAACAGGATAAAGCATTTGCGCGCTGTCGTAGGTACTCCTCTTGATTAAATAGGTTGGACGAAGAGGTTCTGTAGAACACTTTGCCCGCCTTTCCCCAGAACTGAGGCCAATGGGCTTTTCGTAGCGGGCATACCCTAAAAATAAGTTCTACGCCAAAAAAACAAACGACATTAGGAGATTTAAGAGTCGTGATAGAATTTGCGACCCAATAGCCCACCGGTCTTAGAAGTGTATTGACTAAAACCATATAGTATCGTTTAACATCCGCGACAGAAGGAAAAGCTATACATCTTATGTGGAGACTTTTTCAATTTAAACATGATGTGTATGCTTGCGATGACCGAATTCATAATACGTTAAACTGTGCATGCAGTTTTCACAGCATGATGTATAGTGCAAACAATTAAATGTACGACTGTTCGTAACGCGATGACAGATCGAGGTAAAACAAACGTAGAATAAAAAACGTGCGACGATCCAAGCAATTTTTCGTCCGCCTAGCAGCATCTGGTTTCCATTAGATTAAATTTTTATAGTTTAGGATATTAAAGTTTACTTCAAGTTAACTCCATCGAATGAATTGTAATTAGCACATGGCTTCGCCAGAGATGCGTACCGTACGGGAATAGAAAGGAAGCGACGCGACTTCATGCTATGCTATGTTGTGCAAGTCTTTTTGTACCATCGAGTGAATGGTCGTTCGCCTCTGACAGTTGCTTTTAAGCTGTGTTCTAAGCCACCTTATGCAAGGCCAAGTTTTTCAAGGACCAACAAAAGGCGCATTGCAGGACGTTAGTTATTAGAATGAAAAAAGCAACGACGACGAACAAGCGAAAAGAGGAGTTTAGCTTGGTCTGTCGTTGCAACTAAACAAGGTCACTCGTTTCAGAGTGCAAAAGAAAAATGCAAAAAAGCGGATTAATGAGGCTTCTTCTGAACTATCCCTAATTGCACTGGTCCATTTCACTCCAGACGGCCCGCCTTATTCTGGTCCTGCATAGTAGTAGGCTCTAAGGGATCGCTCCAACCGTGTAAAATGGCGACTTTAACCAACGTTTGCATGAATTACGTAACAAGTATCTTATGCATTTGCTTAGAAGGAAGCTTAAATCAAAGAGCGGTATAGTTTGAGTCGAAAAACCGATACTATATCATATGGAGAAAATAATGTTTATCTGACTAAGTTTGAGAAAATTAATTTCGAAAGAAATTTTGAGAATTTTGAAAGTTTGAGAGAAATTTGAGAAATATATATATATATATGTAAGATAAAGTTGACATAACGTATCATGCCCATGATAGATTAAAGGAATAGAATAATAATATTACTTAATCATAATATAGCATTATTTTTACTGGCAAAGGTCTTCCGAATTCGTCGTCTACGTAAAGTCTTTGAAATAGTAATAAGCGCACGTTATGCCGCATAAAGCGGAAGAAGAAAATCATCTGTGAGACATTAAAGAGAAAGCCAGAAAATCGTTAACTTTATCCTGCGTCTGACGACACCAATCAGCTAACTCGACAGCCTGAACAAATATGTCGCTTTAAGCGCTGTTTGCTTAAAACCTACCTATCTTGGTGCGATTGAAGTGACTGTAGACTTACAATGTACACCATATAAGGTTGACACCTAACTAGGCTTCCCCGGATCGTGTGTGAGGGTAAATGTCGAAACACTGAGCGTCGCTCTTCGAGGTACGTTTGAGTTATGATAAGCTAGCAATTTGTTCTTCGAGCGTGCCTGTTAAATACCTTCAGCGAGGTGCATAGCAAACCGGAAACATCTTCAGGTAACTTGCCTAGATAAAAACTAAGACTATATTAAAAATTACTTTTGCATACTAGTTGAAGAAGAAGACTCTGTTTAATGAACTATAGTTAAGAAACATTCGATATTTTCAACGTATACTTCTCCGGGATTTCTGTGCAGTAACACTGAAGAAAGTCGGAGATGTATTTTTTTGAATCCTTGGGTGATGCTATTTGCAGGATTAAGAATGCGTTACAACGACACCAAAAACAAACGCAGACGTCACATACTGAAAAGAAAAAATATTGAAAAAGATGAAAAATTAATGTACCAAAAATATAATTGAGCGCAGCCATTCGTACAAAATGTGCATTATTTAGCATGTTTTTTTTTTATCTATTTCTTCATGTGCTTTGAAACAGTTTGTATCGATCTCGAAATTTCATGATTCTCGATACGGATCGATGGGGATCCTATCGTTCCCGGCGTAGTTTTGTCTCTAGCGCAAAATGATTAGTAGCCAACCTGCGGCATTTTCCAACGAAAATTTTAGAAAAGCTATTCATTCTGTGTTAAACTCAGAAACCGCTGAAAGGAGCAGATAAAATTTTCGCGCAAAATGCTTCCCGAACAAATTTCTACTGTTCGATCGAGGTTAAATATTTGGAACGCGGCAAAAGGATACTCGACAAAAAAATGCAATCTGGGCAAGCAAACTGGCACAAGCTGGGTCGATTGATGTAAATTTGCTGCTGCTGCTGCTCGACCACGAATGAAGGATGTGGTTCAGACGGTGCCACTGATCGCTTCACAACCATTCGCCCGTTCGCTCACTTATCTGGGCTGTATATGTATGTGACGGTGAGCGACACGGATGTGCCTGACGTAAAAAGCTGTCGACTTGTTTACGCCGTTGTTGTTTTTTTCCTAAAGAGCTACGCGAAAAGGAACTAAACAAGTGATAGACGCTTACTGAGTGACATGGTAGAACTCTAGTCTTCCGGAACACGCACTCCGTCGCTTTCGACTACTAAGCAAGCAGAACAGTTGTCTCTCTCGTATTTGCTTTTGCCAAGGAATCGAGAGTGTATCAGATAATATGTTTGCATGCTAGCAAACTCGCAAGGTAAGCCTTCCCAGAATGAAATGAACAGCTATAAGCATTCAGCTTGCCTGCACGAATACCAAGGACAACCAGAACCTACAGCCAAGTGGAACCGTTGTCGTTTTGCCTGAAAAAAACTTGAGCTGAATGTCCAAAGCGTCGCGGGCCATAGCGACCTTGATAAGGCCACAATCACTGCCGCTAAAATAGACAAGTCCACACGGATGACGTTTGGCTTGTATGGAAACCAGGCCGTGACGGGCCTGTTTTGCATGCCGCTAATAGGCGGCGTCCAGTCGCAGGACGACGGTGACAGACTACAATCAGTTAAACAGTACTGATGTTAAAATATTTAGAAATATCATATATTATAATAAAGATAGATTTTTGCTTTAGAGCAGGAAGCTATTATTACAATCCAAACAGTACTATATACCAACTGAATACTAGTGGCAATGTATAGAAGCGCTAGCAGTACGACGTCCGGCCTTATAATATACGTGACTGGTATATATCATATTTCTACATGTGAATGCTAATCAACCAGGGACAGTCTTATGCAATCACTGGGTAGCGTGTTTCTCACAATTACAATCGAAGGAAGCTGATAAATTGCAAAGGACCGAAGAAGATAATACGTACGGGCCGAAGATGCTATAACATGCTTAACTAGTGGTTTCTTTCTAACAATAG
Source organism: Varroa destructor (assembly GCF_002443255.2). Taxonomy (NCBI): domain Eukaryota; kingdom Metazoa; phylum Arthropoda; class Arachnida; order Mesostigmata; family Varroidae; genus Varroa; species Varroa destructor. The sequence continues at coordinate 35,778,672 of NW_019211454.1, forward strand.
TCCCATTTCAAGAAATTCTGTTTGCATAGTTAGTCAGCCTTCGCTTCCGAAGCACCAAGACAACCTTGAAGCATTCAACCCTCTAAAACATATTACCATAATCAGATACAGGACTGATTTCTAAAAGCTGTTTATTTACACTGTTTTTAAAAATTTTCATCAGCCGTAGGCTATGACCGATATATACACATATATATATATATATATATATATTTTGGGTTTGTTCGAACAAATGTTTAAATAAAGTCGATTTTTCTACTCGAAAATGTTTTTACTTCGTTCGATGCGAGCTGCTCGTTCAAAATATTTTCAGCGTCTTGGATGTTGTGGACAGTGTATTCAGATTTTGTCTAAATAACAATAAACATTATGTTTTATACTACTCCATGTATAGGTCGAAGACTCAGTTAGTCGTAGCTTGATCAGTTGATGCTGCATGAAAACGCACAATATGCTTGAGAACGCTTTCGGTACAATCGGCGTGCTTTCCACACTTCTACGTGTATATGTATATTTTTTTTTAAAACTAATATTACCAAACTCAATATACCCGTCCAATTTTCTCTAACTTTTCTAATAGCAATCTCATTACTGTAAAACTTTTGCAGTTTTTGGATGAAAAACTATTAGAAAGTAGTTTTATATCGCTCCGCTGAAATTGAAGAAACACCATTTAACTAGTTCTGCAGAAACCGTTTTAAGGATGATAAACTCATAGTGCAACATCCTCACTACACGGTTTATGCGTAAAACTTTCCCATCTAAGCTTTACTCGGATAAGTAAAGGTATACGTATATCTGCGTTATCAGGGTAGAAGACGACGTTTCTTTTATTCCCTAGTTCCAATCGATCCTTCTCAATGGCTTGTTGTAGAGATCTCAATCAATCGTAGTATGCGACCCATAATTCCTTTTCAGTCCCAACAAGCACATTGCATCACTTTCTTTGGCGTTATGCTAAGTCTTGCTACAGGTTGTAGAAGACATTTTTATTGATTTTTTTTCATCATGTCGTACATAATCAGCCAGCAAATCACTATAGACAAGATTCGATTTCGGCTCGCCAGGTGGCAATACGATCGAAAAATTTTCTTACGTCAATCTGTGTAAGACATAAGCAATGAGCTTTTATGTAGCCAGCTTTCTACCGTTTGGTAATGTTTAATTTTTTTCGTTATACATATCATAATAATAATAGTATTATTATTATTATAATGATGTAATACCTTGCTCAATTTTCGTAATAAATTCATGAGCTTTTTATTCGATACTGGTCGACCGCTACGAGGAGCATCTTTCACATTGAAATTTCCCAAATGAAAGCGAGAGAACCATCTTTGGCCGTTTCATCCAAATATATATATAAGACTATAAACGACAAGCAGCATTGAACAAGAAGTAAAACGCGTTTTACTTACAATACAATATTTATTTACAGACTTTTACGTACTCTGAAGAAGATTTTTTGCCTATCTACCACTGCCACATATTAGCTCTCGGATGACATCAACGCGGCTCATACAACTCAGTACACGTGACGTTAGCCCCTCCTTTTAACTTGTCGGCTTTAATGTATAATATAAAAATGATGTTATTAGAAAGCCAGTAATGATTACTTAGCACCGGTACACCTTCATTGTAGGCTTTGCCCTACGACGATCTAAAAACATGAACGTTGCGATAGGTCAGACAGAGATCGGCGAATGAGACGGCTGCATTAAAAGGGTAACCAGCCAAGCAGACAAATAGCTTTTTAACTTCATAGATTGGTCGTACGGACAGGCATATGGGTGCAACATAGGAGGCGATCGTCGGTGACCGGAATAGACCTATTCGCGGATACAGCTTTGTGTTCTGTAGTTCGATTGTTTTCCTCTTCAATACTGGCGATACCCCTTCGCTTCAAGAAAATAATTACCTCTCTTCGTTTTGCCGCAGCTGCTGCTTTCTCATTGGACATCTGTCCTCCGTCCTATTCGAGACGGATGTTTATGCGGAACTTGTTTAGCTCGTCCGGCGTAAATATTCATCTGCGTGAATAATAATTATAATACAAACACCTCCTAGTCGTCTGGCTGTTCTAGCCTGGGTTAGGTTAAGCTAGCCTAAGAGAGGACTAGTAGAATTGTTGGTAAACCACGAAGCAGAGTTGCGTGCCTTCCAACCAACCGCGTTCACTTCATATTACAGGATAACAATGGTAATAAATGGAAAGGAATCCAGCGGCTGAGAGCGCCGCAGCGAGGAACGTCTTGACGAAAATACTACTGCTGCTAATGATAGTGGCATTGGTCTTATCACCTTCACTAGCACGGTGTACTGCGGCAACCAAAACAAAAAAACAGTGATTTAAAGAAGAAAAAATGACCCTACATCGTTTTTTTCATCGGCAGGATGGTCACTACAAGTTTTTGGATGGTATAGGTATGCGTGTAATGGATTAGGTTAAATAAAATTGGCTTGTAACAAACCTCGGACTTCTATGGCATGAGCTTACTATACTGAGGTAAGGGCTGAAGTATAGGACGAAATAGTTAGACCCCGTATAGGAGAACGTTTCGTCTGACGGTCTCTAACAATGCTAGAGTCCTGATATTATTATTTATTTCGCTAACTATGTTAATTATATCGAATTATATGATATCTGACATGTCAAAAATTCGATTTATTTAACATCACAATAGTGCATTAGCTTACTGACTTTCGTGGAAAATTTAGTTTATCACAATTCCATTCGAAAGAAGTTATCTGGGTTTAACTTCGGGGTATTATAATGCAGTATGGGGGATGTCCACGGCTGATAGGGAACATTTCCCCACAATGAGACCCAATAACAGTGTGTCTGCATCGTCCTTCAATAGTATTGGCATTCTGGCAATAGAATTTGCTGCTCGAGCCACAACTGACGACTACCTAGATAGTGCTATCGCTGCTATTCTGCCTCTCTTATGCAACACACGTCTAACGTATGACACCGAATACTGCTACAGTAACCTAACCATCTCTCTTGATTAAATTATTATCATTTTCTATAGTCTCTATTGAATATATCGTCGTATAGTCTGGTGTCTAGAAATGGGAGACTCTTATTAAAGCAGGGCCTCTTTTTTTTTTTTTTTTTTTTAATTCAATTAGACTTCTTGGCCATGTCTCACACAGGATAATAAAATGATACGTTCGGTGTCTGCAACTAACACATGTCTAATTTACAAGTGATCACTTCACCGTTCCATCTATACACATATATATTAAGTGTAATCTTTCTTTTTCTATTCGAATACGAAAGGATGATTAAATTTTTCCAATTTTTTTGCCAATATCGAGTGCCGCATTTCGCTGTCTCATCGGTAGAAGCACCTTTCGACACTTCGAAAATTTCGCACCTTTGGGCATTGCATGTCGTACCACGCACCATGGTACCACTGTCATGGGATTTTGTGATGAAAAAATTGGCCAGAAAAGCTACTGATTGCGAATGTTTGCTTCTTATTGTTCAGCAACGCCATTTCTACACGTATCGTCTGCATCGTTCCGATGGTAAAAAAATCGATGGCATTCCGCTAGGATCTTGGAACGACTGTCGACAAGTAGCAGGTTATGATTATTTATTTTTTTCGTAAAATGAAAATTTCACTCGTCATGGTTTATACGTGTGGACTGACCTTAATGCTTAGAAGGGAATCTTACTTAGTTTTGAGTAACAAGAACATCGTAGATGTACGACAGTCCGTCTGAGAAAGCAGAAGTGGTTTGTTTCGCGCCATCCATGAATTTTAACAAGTGTCGGTCGCAATTGCCTCAGGCAGCATGCTGACAAAACAGGACAATAAATTGTTGAGGGCTTCGGGGAAGTTTTTTTTTTTTTTTATGATTTCAAAAGGAATACGCTAAATACCCGATCGTTTCGATTCGAACGTCTGAAAAGTTATGCTTTAGACTATTTAGGCGATAGGAAAGCAGAAAACGTGAAGCAGCACCAAGATCACCGATCTATTTTACGCATATAGAATCGTGATGCTTTTGGATGGTCGTCGCCGGACTACTGTTATTTTTTTTCCTCTGTGTAAACACGTAAATCTTCATCGAAATGATAGATGTATCTAAGGTCGAAGCTTACCAGTGTAGCTTTAATAGTGTAAAACCAGAACTTTGCACTAAGCCCTTTTCCATACGCGACTTGGCATAGCAGTCGGCCTTCCAAATTAACAGTTTTCATATAAGTGTCTTTTCTTTAACTAAAATATCCTCATTTCGAACTATTTGAAAAGCTTTGTTTGTTTCTATAATGAAAACTATATTGACTTTGTCGATAAGCGCGTGGCTTATGTGGCAACGTATCTGTGTACGTAAGGTCCTCTTATCTTGCCAGACCTGAACGAGGTCACATGTGGTGTCCTTGTTGTTTCTCTGACTATTAGATTTTACGAAGACGGTTACAAAGATATTCTTTTCGTTTAGAAATTAGATAGCTTGGAACGTTCAGACACAGGTTTAAGGAGAAAAGCGAACAGCTTGCAGAAACGTTTTCAAATCTTCGTTGATACTCCATAATCGATAATCAATTATTATACTATTGAAATTAAATTGCACTTAAACTAATTAATAATGAATCGTAGCAGTGGTATCCACAGTTAGCAACGGTAAGTTATTGGAGTTTACATGATTAAAATCATGGCCTACGTAAAGGGTACATTAGAAACATTATGGCCTTGCTCTATTGATGTGTTCTTTAGCTCGGAAATCATTTCAGTGTCCACGAAAAAAAATTGGTTTCTAAATTTAGCGGGATAATACAGCTTAGTTGACGTCGTGAGTCGATAAAAAAAAAGAAGCACGGGACTGAAAAAACAGAGTCCCAAACAAGCAAATTGCCCAACAGCACGGTAAAGATGAGTATCTTCTTTAACTGACGCCGGTGGAGATATCCTGGACGACTTCTTCGCGACTTATCATTAAGTGTATCGATGAAATAAGCTACTATTGACATTTATTTGTAACATTCCCTTGTAATAAGCTTTATTTGTCATTTCATCATTGAGTGACTGTTTTAGGCTCGACCGTGAAGCCATACACATCGGAGTAACTGAATTACAGAACTGAGCTGCGAGGCTAGTGCTTCTTGATGATGAGTACGCTTCTTCTGAGCTTTCATTCACTTAGAATAAGGCATGTAAAGAAAAATAGAAAACTATGAAAAAAATAGAAATCGAAAACCTATACACGTTGCTGCAATAAAAAATATTTCAAGCAATTTTAAACTAATATTTATAATTAGTATTAATAATACTTAATAATATAATAATAATAATAAGTCAACTTGTATTTGTACCCGATGAACCTAAAGCAAGTGCAACACTGCTGGCGTTTTCATACATATATTTAGGAAACATACGTATTATATAAGTTATTTATCGGCCATACATTACCAATCTCAGACGAAAGCCTAAATGAGAGCTGTTTCCTTGACTGTGCGAAAAGGTTATTAAATAAGTGATGACCGCGTATGTTTGTTCTTCTTTTATAATGTTTCTCTTAAGTGTTATAGGTCGTACGAAAGCTATGCTCTCGTCATTGTGGTGCTCGGAAATTTGACTTTGAATCTGCACTCCATGGATGGGTATTGCGAAGGGTAAAAAAAAACAGCATAAGCGATACTCCTTATTCGTCTTTGACCGATTTCAAAAAGCTGTCAAATTGACACACTTCCGATTTAAAGGAAGCATTTCAGTCAATTTTCCACGTTTGGATATAGTAATTTTTATAGATGTTAAATCGTTGAACAAGTCTACATCTATCAGCGACGAACTGCTATATCATAAGTGAAACCAATTTTTCGTTTCCTCAGCTTTTTGACATAGGCTAACAGTCGTCGCTGCATATTGACTTCTCTTTCGCCCGGCATAGCCGTTGTTCTAAGGTTTCATAATCCGAATAGGACTGGCAATAGACAGGCCGAATAAAGCGGACCTTTCGTAGCGGCATATAATAGTTGACCGTCAGCGAACAAAAGCAATAACTACAAGAGGCAATTGTTTTTCTATCTATTATTCAATCTAGTATTCAAGAGGCACACATATTCGAATGAAATAGTAAAAAAATTGTCTTTAGCCTATTTCTTCGAGTTAACTTTGGTACCGTTGAAGCGCGCCGTTTTGGTGCCTAGAAATACTGTGATGAATTGCGATCCTTAATAGTTACACAGAGAACAAGTGAGACTTGTATAGACCACAGCCACATTGTCTCTGAAGGTACACTCACTTATTTGTGGTAGCATAACGCTAATACCTTTACATCTGACTGAGTAAAATAAAAAATTCTACTAGATACGAGGTTAGGAGGAATATGCTCATAGGTCCAACTGTCCTTGCGTTACGCGTAAACGTTGTTGATCGATTCAGTGTTTTCAATTTCAGGACAGGTTTCCTCCGGGAACGATAGAGAGCTTCGTTCTCAGATATCTGGCCTAAACTTGCAAGAGTGTGAAATAAAAATTAGGTATTGCTAATTAACGCAGAGCTCGAACACCCTCATTTTCTAAGAGTGAAGGGGAACGAATGCAAATTGATAACATTAGCATCGCCATCAGTCTTTGCAGAGTTTTTGGAGCATTTTCAGTCAAGAATATTAGTTTTCGGAAGAGGCTACTTCATCCGGCTGAATAATTCAGACATTTGAATAAGATTAGCGATTTACACAAGCAAATGTAAGTATCTGATCATTAGATAATAATACATCTAAGGATAGCGTTGCCAAATATGGTCGTAGATTTGACCAGACCAACAATGTGAGGGTTAGCATCGAGCTGAGCGGTCGCTTGTACACCCAAATTTCGTCGTTCAGTAATGTCGGCACAACGATATTTCTAACCCTCTAATCGAACTATAATAATTTAGTGTTTAAAGAGGAACGTCCCCTTGTTGATAGTTGTGCCTGTCGTACCAACGATCAGTTGGCTGAAAGGTCCAGCAATAGAACAATACTTTGAAATAATTAGGTATTCAACATCAGACAGAATACAATTTTGGGTACCAGGCACAAAATCGACTCACAACAGGGGGGAAGGAACGCAACTGTCTAGAAGAGGCTGCCGAAAACTTGTTAAAGTCGAACCCAACTGTTAGCCAAGACAATCCAGTAGTTGAATAAAAATTTAACTACTTTGCTTGTCCAGTATGACGTTATGCAGAAGACCTGCTGTTTACGTTCATTACGGATTGAGACGCGGTCAAGATCTTTGCTCCGCTTAAATCTGTTGAAAACGGCCATAATTTTCTCTAGTTAAAGCCTTGACGCATGTGTCGTGCGACTTAAGCGATTGCTGATCCCATGAAGCAGTATAGACCTGCAATGCAGTGCGTTGACCAGGTAGCGCACTTTTTTGGTATTGGATGAAGGAGTTCGTTTCGATAGGGCATATTGCTAATGCACATCGTCGAAGCTCTCAATGGTGTCGTAAATGTGCTTCCTTTAAAACTCGTTTCTCTTAACCCTTGAGATGAGTTTTTTGTGCTTCATTTAGAGTTAGCCAGAGAACCTTTTTTAAAGAACATTTGAAAAAAGAGCAGCGTAAGCCATAAAGACGCTAACGCTTCAGCCGTCAAATATTCTGGAAGTGAGAACAGTCCCGTTGAGAATGAAAGACACTGGAAGCCGCTGAGAGGTTTCGAAGGCAATTACCGACAGCACATAGGAGTGTCGGCGGCTCGCGGTACGCTGCATGGAACGCTCTATGGAACATATTCTGCGAACTCACCTCCTCAGCCTAGTAGGATCTACCCACATAGAAATTAAACTCATCTCATGGGCAGACCAGTGGCAAAGATATTGACAACCTAGTTGTCCATATGGTTCTTGAACGTTGGCATACGAACGTTAGCCATAATCGTACAAGCGAGATTGTAAACAATAAAGAACAATGTTGCCTCTCTTGGGCTGTTTATTTTATTCCGTCCCGTAATAAAGGCATTAACCGGTTCCATAGCTCGTCGATCACGAAATGAAAGTACCTGAAAATTTTCTCGATCGTCAATAATAAATCCTACACGGCGTCGAGGCCTGCGTAGCAGGCGGTAGTGTTTAGATGGCGTTTGTGAGTACAACTAAGACTCGTTTTCCGCGAAAACACATGGGCTTTTGTGTTGTCTGTTTGCCCAGCTGACGTTTCGGAAATGCTGAAAATTTGAGGAGATTTTCTATTTTAACTGCACGGCGTTTATGGCTTCTTTGCGACTATTCCGTCTCCTCTTGTCACAGCCATTGTTATCTAGCCAGCCATTTTTACACGTAGCTCGAGTCGCCAGGACTACGAGTTCGTGGATGTAGTCGTTCGGGGTGCGTGATATTCATTATCTCTGTCCGCTTCGTCGTGTTGGAAAAGCTACTTTAAAAATTTCCATTGCTGTTCTGATGTTATGCCTTGCGATGATAGCGCATGGCGTTCCTGAGGCTTTGGTTCTCATGGCGGGGCTCATTCTTGCGTGCCCTTCTCTATTTATTAGTACCTTTCGAAGAGTCGCCGTTTTTATTGTTGTCGTGCTTCTTTTTGTGACCGCCTCGAGCGTGGTTGTCTCTCTTAAGCTTTAACAGCTCGAAGCTGTTAGCAGATCCGATACGAAGCAAACGACTTTTGCCGCTACCTTTTGCGGGGCCTGCGTCGAATCTTGACAGATATTTGATTAGCGACGCAAATTCTATTCGAGTCAGCTTCGACAATGTGACATTGGCTCGTATAGAGGAGTTTCTGAGATTATGCTGGATATTTTATACTGCAAATGCAGTAGTGGAATAGCATAGATGATCTTTCCCATTTGCTTTAAGCCATCTGCTAAACTTATCAATGCTCTTTACGGATGGCTTTCGTCTGATCAGCCAACTAGAACATTAGCAGTATAATCAGAAAAGCATAGGAGGATCCTTATCAAAGACAATGTTTCCCGCTATAGGCCCAAATACCATTCTCATATTATAAAATCCACTGAGATATTCAGCTACTTAATCACCTACCTGGATTCGGCATGTCCTTGAAGATAACGCCACTGGCCTTTACACGATAAGTTAGCTGTCGCGTCGATTCCTAAAAGGGCTTACGGCCTAATAATGAGCATTGTGTAATTGCCCATTCCAGCAGCTGTTTAGGTTAGGAATAAGCCAAACAAATAGGTCATTATGTGCGATAGACGCCAATAATCTTTCACCAATTTGCCCAGTCGTCTGTCATGCAGTTCTCGTTAGGTACTCCTTAGATCTGGACAGCATAGGAATTTCAGATAATTTTTAATTATTGTCGATGTTTTCTCAATAAAGTCGCTAATTTACAATATTGTTATTGTGAGTAATCGATGAAAATTATATTATTATGAAAATTATGTAAAAATAAGAAGATCTTAAACATACGTCTCGTGCTGCTCCTTGCAGTTTATTTACAGATATTACACAGGTTTTGAGATATGTTAACTTAATGCATCCGATGATTCTGCTTTACTTGTCAGAATCTTTCTCTGGGTAATAATAATGGAAATTGTTAATATCAGCAGCAGGAACTAGACGGGCCATCGTTTCATTACCTTTCTTAATCGTACCCCAATGTTCCAAATTAGCCCTCCCTTTCTCCCTATTACGCTGTGTACCTCAATTGACATGTCGGGTGTAGACGGGAGGTTCCATGATCGCCTAAGAAAATATATTCTTCACTTAAGTCTATTTTCAGGCTGTGATTTGTTTTTGACTCATCGTAACGTGTAAAAACAGCTGTCTCGACTGTTTTCGGTTAAATAAGAAGTTTAGTTTTCGTCACGAGGGACAGCCTGTTCCGCCTTCTCCTTTTTTCATCGTCATAGTTTCACAGAGTATCATCTTTGATGTTAAAGGCTATATCGTCCTACTTCGATGAGTGCCGCCATGCTCGTTATGACATTTCTAAGCATTGCCACTAACGCCATATAAAACATATCACAGATCTTTGTACTTTTCCAAGTGCTCCCACATATGCGAATTTTCTAAATGTAAGTTTCCTCTGACAGTAGCTAAGGAGAAGTACTATAACATATTATATTTAAGGTGGGAGGACGAACTCAATTAATTGCAGCAAATTAGGTGGGGTAACGTTCAAACGTGCGCTATTTTAATCCACCATGGGCTTATTTTTCTCAAGTTGATCCTTTTCTGCAGTTTGAAAACGAAAGACACTTTCGCTACGCTTCTTTTTTCTAGCAGGTTTCGTTCCGGGTAAGGCGAAAAAAAGCACCGTTCAATTTTTTCTAGCATATTATCTGGTCTGCATTTGCGTAGGCGAAACCTTTCTACAATACATAAAAACTGTATGCTTTAACGAAAAGCCTACGCTGCTTTAAGCTCATAATGAAGTGTTCATGTGAAATTCTATTGCTCATCATACGAACATTATATATATCTCGAGGTTTTTTTTTGCTTTTAGATTGTAGGCTGGATCAGGACCCTCCAAGCGAGTTAGGATCAAGTGGTCCAGAAGAGAAATATACCTATTGCGAATTATACACATTACTCAACAGTTTCATCGGTATTAGACTTCAACGTCAGGTAGTGGGTGGTGACAATAGGCGCAATGGCGAATAGCGGCGATACAGCTAACGGACACTAACATTAACAACGATGACCATGACAACTCCTTGTATCGCTGCTAGCAAAAATCTGCTTTAACAGTTGTTTTTCCTACCAGCCCTAGTGGCAACCCGCACATGCCCCTAGCTAGATCAGCGGCGCGAACAGCAACAGAAAAACAACCCGTTCGACATGTTTGTATTACGCCCAGTATCTCCAGTCATCTCTACATACTCACACGCATCAGGTTCTATCAGACACCTAGCAACATGGAGCAATTTTACCAGGTAGGCAGTCATCCTTTGAATTGTCGGCCAGGATCGACCATATGTTTTCCTATCGAGTCCAACGGTCCAGAATTTGCCAGGCGATTGCGTCGTCACAAACACAACGGGTTGGTTGACTAGAACAAGCAAGTAAACACGAGCCAAAACCCAAAAAAGAGAAGCTACAGGACCGCCTGCCGGAAACAGAAGCATGTACACTACGATAATCTATACTATGTAATGCATACGTGCGGCATGATGCCGCCGAAAGCATTGGCAGTAATAGAAAGGAAGCGTAATAGGTCTGCTGCTCGCAAGGGCAGGGCAGTATAGCAAAATTATGAAGAATAGAAGTAGCAGCAGTCGTAAAGAGGCGACAACATGGGTGGAAATGGCCAAGTAGTAGGTACGTCTTCGCTGACACACCCCTTGCCTTCCCTGAGAAATAAACAAAGGCAAATCGACACAGCTAAATGCCGAAGTGCGCTCCAACCCCAGTAAATGGGCTGCCAGTGCCCACAATGACCGAAACAACATGATTCCTGTCCATCGTAATCTACTCTTTTCTCCGACGATTGCTGGTGCGGCTTCTATCTGGCCTTGTTGGCCTTCTACTGTAACTATTAATATTGAGTTATCAGAACAGCTGCAAACGAACGTAGCGAGATTTATCTCTTCATGAGGGTGCGGGTTTGAGCTGTGCACGTTGATGCGTATGCTGATACTTCGAGCATCAGCGTCCATAGTCGTACAGGAACAACAACGATGTAGAAGCGCATCGCGCTGACGCAGAAGAAAAATTGGATCTTTCGGCACAAACGATAAAAGCGAGAGAAGAATAAGCTGGTAAAGGAATTTGGAAAGGCTCCTCATTAAATTAGGTCAAAATCTATGACTTATCTGCTTAGCTGAATACCCCAAGACTATGAGACATCACTAGATAAGAAAGAGTGAACTAGTTCCGGGAGCGACCGGGGCACTAATTGATGAATACGATGCTCTGAAGGCATCTGAAAGCAAAAACCGGTTCAACGGCGCCTAGCCGACTATCGTCAGATTGGAAAGCATTTGGTTATCTAATGTGAAGGGCGGTACTATTAGTCATCGTGATGATGTATTTGTGTATCTACGTACTCATTTACTCAGTCATCATTTATTGCTACTGCACGCTCACCTAATACCCGAGCAGCTGTTCTCATAGCTGCTCTCATTGTCACAATGAGGCCGGTTAACCTGCGATCAAGCGAAGAGGATCGCAACGATTCAGGAAACAAAAGCCATAATGCCTCTGTTACTTTGCCAAGCGTGACTGTTTTCATCATTACTATTTCTAGCCAACTATCAAAAAATTAGGAAAGGATCATGTATTGCAAACATTTTGTGCGCCATAGCAATAATAATAATAATAATATTTAATACAGTAAAGATATATCTGCATTGTTGTTCGAATCTTAGAGGCGAATATACTTGTACTTAGGTGTCTACCTGCTTCGAGGGTATAGACATGCGTGCTTGCGTAACAAACGCGCACTTCGGTCTAAGCTTGTCTCCCCGACTATTGTTTCACTAGGAACTAAATTGGTTGCCTAAAAAGGCACTGGTAAGGATTGTCTAATTCCCGCTTAGAGCTATCGCACATTATCAAGATGGATCTTTAGCTTAGTCAAGCGAAAAAAAGGATTCCGTTTTCCAAGCCTAGTAAACTCAGTTTGTGGCGTACAAAACAAGCAGAATGTTCATACAAATATAGCTTGCATAGTATCTAGAACACGACTCGGCCTCTCTGTCCAACACTCGATTCCAGCTCGATGAAGAGTGTGTACGTGATGTATGTAAGAAAACTCGCTAATCACGCATTCTGCTGGGACTTCACAAACCTACTTAACGGAAGTGTGCTTTCTGTCCTTCATGTTTCCTCTAGGCGCACTAAGCATAGGCATGACCGTGTATAATCACAACCGCCCAAATAGACGTCTACTTATACCTTATTTATACACTTTTTTTTTACTTACTGATACCTTACATGCACAAAGTACTGTGTTTGTTATTGTCTTCATTGTAGAATTACACAATCCGAATTTTCGGATTAACTACAGGAAAAAAATAAGACGATACTATGTTGGCATGTACAAATACCCCTAATCAAAAACAACGGAGGATCGTGTTTCCGTTGCGCAGATTCTTATATTTCGCGTTAGGACTGGATTTGTTACTCAATTTTGTTTCCTAGATCCTTCGTCTACTTGGCCTAAAGATCAAACCTACATAATCACGAAGGAGAGTGGCAGCGTGTCGAAAAATGAATGTACCGGTGTGTCTGGTTGGCGACCGCATGACCGTTCGCGATACGAGTCGCAACTTGTAACAGCGATATCCTTATACAGAAACTAACGTCTCAAGGATTTTTCGCCAGCCATAAATGTTCGCTCGTGTAAGATCGGATAAATAACTTGTTGAAAGTTGCCGCTATGAAAAAATTAGCGACTTTTTTTCTGTGTACCATATAACTAATCGGTCCATAGGGGTTTGTGAGAAAATCGTTTGCGTTATTGTTTAACATCGGTCTGACATTCATAATCTGATAATATAATGTAGGCCGCTGGTAACAGCTATTGGCAAAATGCTGATAAAAATTATTTTACTAAAACAATCACTGTTCTATTGAATATGTTCCAGTAGTCAAGTTTAGCGATAATTTTTGAAAAGTTAAGTAAAAAATAAATCTTTTCTGTCTCTTGATACTCTTTTGAGTGTCAAGAATATGACGACATCATTTGACGTCATCGTAAACGTTTTTGCAATCGATAAAAGCGGAACAAACGTTTCGAGAGAATCCAACACGAGTTTTAGGCGTGTTTGTGCGTGCAATATGGCATTCATACTGAGAGAACAGTTGGAATTATGAAATAAATTGTAAAAACGAAAAGGGGTGCAGTATCCGAATGAAGACTACAATGTTTAGACCTGGTAGAGCCCCAGTACATTTGACACGCTGCTTGAGCTCCTTCAGTACGGGGCTATAGTCAATGTTTTCATGAATATTCATTTTCCTTTGCGCTTGTCTTATGTGCTAATGCATAATATATATATATAGTTTTTTGTGCACCGGAAAGCACTACATGACTCTCATTGGAGACCTCTAGTTACATTAAATCCACTAGTTGCCATCGATTTGACACTTAGGACTGTGAATGTTCACCTTCAAACACTGGCTAGAAACAGCCCTAGACGATGAGGCCCATAGATAGCACTTGCTCTCGTTTCTACGAGAGCTCGGTAAATGGCAGACGAAGGCGTTTGTATAATTCGTTGCTGTGTATAGGGGTGCCCTTGGCCATTAATTAAAAACGCAATGCCACAAAAATACGACCAAATTTTTAGCAATTTAGAGAATACTGAAAATCAGGCAGATTCGTCATAGACATAACTAGAAATTGAACGCATCCCAGACAGTTGATTTATGAGACGTTATTCGTAGCCAAGAACAGGCTATCGTTACTGTTTTACCGACATCTATCGTTAAAATGTAATGTGCCAAACACGTAAAAAGATTTTCACTTTTTTCGGCAAACTTATACACTCTAGCCATCGCAGAATCTAAATTTGTTGTCTGCTCGTTTCCTACCACTGTCGTGTCTGGGCGTAATTTTATTTTGCCAAAGAAACACAGGTCCAAGTTTAGTTGTAGGAAATTTGGCAGCTGTAGTCTGTTGTATGTCCTTTGTTGCTTTCAGGCGCTAGAATTGGTCATGTCTTACAAGCCAGGCCGGAGTACGATAAAACTATTTTTTGTAGAAAACGTTGACCAGTCGTTGGTCGACGCTGCCTAGGGCGCTCAAGGTAAACAGCCAAGTGGACGAGCTCATCGTAAGTTTCGTAGCTGTTCAAGTCTAGCAACGAGTGAGTCAGCATAAACTGTGTGTCCAACGAGAGAAGAAACATGGTCCTGCTCACGTCGGATGCTTTCCTATACCATCGGATTCTACGAACAGCGACATTGATTGATATTCGACGGCCTAGCAACAATTCGTAGGGCCCATCTGGACAACCGAAATTACATTTATCCATGAGAAAATCGGCTAACCCTTATTCTTGTCATTCGAATCATCTATATTATATATGAACACTCAAGGTTAGTTTCTAGTGCTTCGTTTGTAGGTTACGTATATAGTCTTAATAAGGTACGACTACTGCTGCAGGACAATGGCGGGCTGGCGTAAAACATTCGTTCAGCACGATCGGATGCTTCATCCTATGGGCATTCCGTTTTACTATTTGACCTCTATTAATCCGCTAGTGACAAATATCGAACTTATACTTTCAAGCTCGCGTAAATGGCCCGGCTGCTCTCGACCGTAACTAGCAGCAAAAGTACAGAGTTTCCTTCCCAGCGAAATACTCTAACTTACTTACTGCGCAAAGCTAGGTCTTAAGAGTCAAACCTGAGAGTTATTCATTCAGCAGAAAACGAGGCTCTTCAAGATGGCCTTGCAGCTTTACCAAACAAATTTGATATAACGCGCTAGATAAGTTTTTCAAACAGATTCGTTGCTGCTTTCTCGTGGATCGAACACCGTCGTGCATACTTATACATAAAATACCACACTGTTACTCGGTATAGGTGTCTATATTTGCGATTATGCAGTTCGCTATAGTGGCCTGTCCTTTCGTGGCTGCGAGATGCGCAAATTGTCGCCAACTAGAATAATAGAAGAAAGTCTGCCATCCAGTGGATCTTGTCCTGAAAGTTTTCCTTTGCGACAAAAAGCGTTCGCAGCATAGTGGAGTCATGCAGGAAGAAATCTAATCGAAACTGTTGGAAGAAGTAAAAACTCAGACGTATTTTTCGGTGCAAAAACGTATTCTGCTTTCAAGTCAAACGAAGAGTGGCTTTTAGACTCTAAAATGGAACTTTCATTTCATTGTGTACAGAACCATTGAATCGATCAACGCGGCATCGCCAACCTCGTAAGTCCTTGCAGAGTGACGTGGACCTTATTCATATTTAAGTTAAACTTCAAGAAATGGAATAAACAATAACTACGACCTTAATCCATCTGAACTTATACGGTTGAATTGTTGCATTTCGATATAGTGGTGTTAAATTCAAGCTACGAACCTGATTCAGCTATTATGAAGCTACCAAACAAATTGCCCCGAGTCAACTTTCTACAAACTACGCTGACGTGCGTGAGTCTGTGTAGTTTGTACCCTATTTTTATCTAAATATTGACTGTACCCTTTAATTGCATGATAATTGCTAACTAAAAAGGCCACATATGAGTATAGGATCATATCATCGCTCTATCGCCAGTATAGGTTTGGTAATGAGGAGTCGCATAGGTCTGAAGTCGCCCCAGGCACGAACAGTAGATCGTTTAAATTAGCACATAATAATCAAAGCTACCAGAGAACCTTAAATCGGCGTCGTACTCTAGGTACGAGAGAAATAGGACAAGCAAATAATGCCTCTTGTGCTTGTTCTGATACGTTTACTTGTGTAAGCTTTTGATTAGAATTGATTTTTGGTATGATTCCTTATTTGCGAGTGAACAAACTTAATTTGTTAACCCCTGACGGTGGAAGGTTTTGGCGGGAGAAGGGTAAGGACCGAAAAAGCAGCTCAATAGGATTTCTAACTGGCAGTATTACATCAGCCGTAATCCTGTGAAATTCATCTATTTTGATTAGATAGTTCGATCGCAGGATAAGCCGATAAACATGGACGACGGCCAATCGTATCGATTGTATATATAGATATATTAGATAGGTGGAGTTACCAACATGCCTGCGATGAAAGAATCCGCACGACATCCGATTACGTATCTTCATAGCTTTCTCAGGCGTAGATCTTCGAACCTCACTTACAAGAGCATAATGCATCGGAGTAGTAAATCATTTCTAAATTTTAATTATGTATATTACATATGCATACGAAAGTAATATACGTAAGTAACAATACGCTACTGCCAGAGAGATGTTCCTTTTGAGCTTAATCATTGACTAAAGCTAGAGACAATTATGTTCAATGGCTCTGTTACTTACCTATTGCCGTCCTTCATGAGACAATCAATAGGATCTTTACTAATCGCAAACTGTCTACCTAAATAGTCAGGCAAGAATGCCGTCTAAGCACACCGAAGAAAGGCTACACTTCACAACCATCTGAACTTTTTATCTATGTTGGCGCTTGTAATAAAACCTCAGCTGTTTTTTCGAACAAAGTTCATTAGCGGATCCAATCTAGAAAATTGGATACGCCTTTAGTAAGTGGATACCGTATGGCTCTTTGCAAAATAAGGTTCGGCTTGTAAATGGCGCTTCATCAATCGCTCGAAACGTACTTTTGAGCCTTTGGGTCTACCTAGAGATCATCTTCCAAACCAGCCAAAGAACGAAGTATATGTCAACGCGTGCATTGTACAATAGCGACGTCCCATCAAACGCTATATTGGCTTTACCGTTTTTCAGTTTGTGACGCTAAGTGGATTGCTCACCACCCAAATAGTCTATGCAACTTTTCTTGTTGAAATACCCTTACAAAGATAGTAGTTCCTATATCTACGCATAGGACACGAATACGATTCTGGCAACGAAACTTGAGCGGTAAATGTAGGCAAAGTTCGAATGAGTTAATAATATAAGTTCGTTATTTGATATAAACTATCATAACCTATCTTCTAAAACTAAGCTATTTTGCCAGAACTCTTACTTCCCTTTCCGAGCGCCATTTCGCGCTATGTGTCATTGACGACCCGTCATAGTGAAGAGTCATTACTAGAATGCGAGCTAACTTTCTGTACGTTATACGTTTTCGCTAACTTTTCTAATCATACGGTCGTCGCTTAGTTCAGTAAGAGCTAGTACATAATAACGGGTCACGGAATAACGAATTATATATCTCCGAGCAGCATTGATTATGGGAGATCAATTGTTGCATGGCAACGACGAGAAAGCCACGCACGGCATTCTGGTAAACTTCTATAAGGCTTTTAATGTTCTGTGGCCAGATTTATCACTGGCGTCACGTTGATGAGAAGTGACGATTAGAAGACGACTGTCTGTTACAATGAAACAATAGAAAACGCTTCTGAAGATTTTGGTTGTTGGTGTCATCTGTGACCTGTTACATTTATTTAGTGGATGATCTGGCATAACATATGTGTTTTTTAGAATTCGAAACAATTTTTGAAACAGGGGTCGAGTCGAAATTTCCAAGAAAGGGTCGGCCATTTTCCGATCATTCGATTGGCCTGTCCAGACCATCTGGACTAATTGACTTTTTGCATGTACGATGTGTTCTGCGTCCCGATTGTCCATTCATTTGTCCTTTTCAAGCCTGCGTCGTAGTCAAGTGGCATCGAAAACTATGAAATAAGCTCTTTTATGATAAGTAGGTTCAAAAATATTAGAAGCGTAGGACTGTACAATACAAAGGTAAGTCATGCCGAAGAGAGATCTATGCTGTGTGTGTTTTAGCGAAAGCCAGCTCAAATATTATCATAGCAGGTACATATCCATTTGAAACGGACACTTATGTAATAATATAGGAGACTATTATTGACCAAACGCAATAACGTTATGGCAAAACATACCAGGGCTTGGGGTAAATTGTCTCTTCACCTAGTAAGTGGTCGTCCTCATGGCCTAGAAAGCAATTTTTTCCAGTTGAAGCATTCGATTAGAAGTTCAATAAATTACGCTTTAATAGGGGTCACCACTGTGCTAAAAGAAGTATTGCCTATTATAAGTATATTAGCTTTAAGAGGCTTCAATCTTTGGCACTAAATTAAATATACCTTCAACAATATTTTTACTTCTTCCAGTGATACGACACGACGCTTCCGTTTAATAAAGTAACACTGCAAAAAATTTTCAAGTTCAATCCAAGTTGTATCCGGACAACAAGTTACTTGAAAGCGTATTAAAAGACACTTTCCCGATCGATTCTGGCGTTGTCCACTAGCACGCGTTGTCATACTAGGAAGTATTGACGGCTTAAGATATCTAAAGTTAGATCTTGCAGAACAGTTCTATTTCTCGGTATAAAGCGACAAAACGAAATATAGATGTATCATCTGTGTTGACCTTCTTGCTCGCTCGTCATGACGAGTGTTAACCCACATTGACACTAAACAATCTACAAGCGAGGCCCAGGTCAACGACAGACTGATTTTCGTGTTCGTTTAGGCAAAAAATTACCCCAACCGTTGTATAATATCACCTAACATTAACGGTCCATTTTGTATTGATTTCGCGATAGGTATCACACCTTATCGATGAGATTTTTAGAGGAAACTGGGCTCGGGCTTTTTACCTATACGAATTGCGTTTTGTAAGCTGCTAATGTATGGAAATCGGTCCAGATAGAGAATATGTAATTTTGGGTTAGAAATTCAACGTACATAATATTTGCTCAGATTGTAAACTCAAAAAAAAAAAAAGGTTTTTCATAACAGACTTTCGACTAATTGAAAATAGCATAAATTTAGAGATATTCGTCAAATTATAAAGATAAATGTTTACTACAAAAGGTTCAGACGGAGATGTGATGTCGCCTTCGATTAGGAAACTATCGAAAAAAGCAGTATTTTAAGTTTACGTCGTAAAGTTCATGGCTGATCTTTTCTAAAACTTAAGTAACAGAAACGTCACGAATTATCATGCAAATAAAAATTATTACCGAATAACGCGTAGGCCTAGTGACGGGCCTAAAATAGCCAGTTTTTGTAGAATTGTTTGATTTGATTTTGCGCGTATTTACAAAGCTTAGGTTGCTATTGTTAAGAAGCTGTTTTGCTAATACGTGAACCAGTATTAGATCGGCCTTATCAGTCGTTCTCTATAGAAAGGTAATGTCACCTTTATATCAGTATGAGTTACCAAACCTAGATTCTACTGGTGGTTGTAAGGTACGTTCCTGTCAATACAAAATATATTTAATTTGTGCATAGCAACATCGGTCACTTCGTAAAATTCAGGATTAGTATTTTAGGCACAGTTTCTGTTAGGCTCAACGCACCACCCCCCAGTGTAACAGGTGTTATTCTATCTAAGAATAGATAATTCCTGCCCGCTTGAAGTACGTAATTATATCCAAAAATATAAAGCATTGGTCGAGTTTTTTCATCGAACGTTTAAAAAACTATTCCACCATACAGTCGTAGGAAAGTATTGTTAGGAGGTAACGGATATCTTTCGGCCCTCCCTTTGTAACAAATTTCCGCATAAGCCGCTTAAACATGGCCAATCCTTTGACAAAAGACTTACGAAATAGCTGCTATATAAATACAGAAATGTTTTTCTGCTGCTTTCTGCCGGTTCGATCTTAATGGAAACAAAGTCAGAATCTCTCAATTGAGGCTTGCTGTATACAACATGGTCCAAAAGAGTGGTTATAGAACGCCAGAGTGGGTAGTAGGCAAGACGAATTTCCATGTAATTTAATAAAAACCAAGGTACATTTGCTTCGATTTGAAATAAAGCTTCGCGCTGATGTGTATAGCTGAATGATACGCTTAAAGGAAAATAAGTTCAACCGCATCCTGCTATTGTGTGGCCTTACGGGTAGGAATATGGTCGAGTATCAAAAACAAGCGCCATCAGTATGTTTAGATTTTTGTTTATACAAGATTCATATGACATTATTAGTTAAGCTGTATATATGTGTATCGTTGCGGATGCAAGCTACTCGCGCAGATCTCGTAGCAATGACCAATGTCATGCGACGTGTTGTACTGGCCAACAGTGTAAATTAAGTATCAGCCCAACAGGCAGAGGCCAAGTAACACCGTACAAAGTGAAAAGTAAGGGATTGTCCAGGATGTATGGAACCCAGAAGACAAGTCTGCTAGGACTCGAAGTAATCCGCTGTCTTCCCTGTTTGTATATCGTATAACCAGAAACTGGCACCATGTTAGCAAAACCACCTTTTGCAATGACCGGGTAGCCACCTGCATCTCTCTTCCTCATTCAACTAAGCGCAAAAAGCCCTCATTTCCTTTACGTGAGGTTAGTTGAAACCTTTGGAAAGTATCAAGAGATCTTCAGATATCATACTTGCCTGAGGTGGATAACGGAAACGCTTAATTAAATTTTTATAAATATATATATATATATATATATAGTAAATATTTACCAACAATTTTTCGAATGAACGAGCCATTTAAATCTATTTCGGCCCCAAATTAGTGTAATTTGTTTTTGTCTTCATAGAAACTAACTGTCTGGGAGTTGGACAAATATATTTAAAATAAATTTTGACGACTGTCTTCTTTAACAATCTATTGAAAGACCTTCTGACTAACAATTCCATCGAAGATTGGAAAAAATACTAAAACCTTATTGAATTGTTACAGATTCTCGTCTTTTATTGAAACACATCGTATATATACAATGCAAAGCTTTTGTATGAAGCCTTGCGAACGTTGCGGATGGTTGATTAGCACGGGCATCGTTTTGTGTGTTCTCGAAGCCGATATTTGCCCTCTGCGCCGTTTGCCACCTGTCCTAAAGAAGCTATTACGCTATCACTGACAATGAAGAGATGGATCCTCATCAACACAACAATTTTTGACAATTAGAGCGGTGAATTTACAAAGGATTATAATACGAATGGGAAAAACAGCATCCCTAAGCCGGCTGAAAATGCTACATTGCGAAAGTAAGTTTCTAAGGCAGAAATTCCCTTTTGGCAGATGTAAAACAGTGAGATCAAAGGGCATTTTATACGAATATTCGGATATAGAGAAGAAAAAAATTGAACGCAGCGCGTTTGTGGCGTAGGGCCCAGATAGCTGACCGTATCTTTAATAAAAAGTATCGATAGCGGGTTCTGTCCGGAAAGGCCGCCTCCGGGCCTATCGTGCGATTCAAGTCAGCAAACTTACACAAGCTAGGGTTTTGACAGTGCTATTTGGTCCGCCTTAGCAAAGGCAACACCCCGTGATATAGCGTATTATTAATCGCTGAGGATCATGACTTACTATAAAACCTCATTTTATATTCGATTAGCTAATTTCTGAATATATTTTATAGAACACCCTGACAATATGTCTCACGAACATGACAAGCGCTTTCGCCAAGTTCCAATTTGACTCTCAAGTTCCTACCACCAGCGCTAAATGAAAGGAGTGACATTCTTCTTTCGCTAAAGACTGACACTCTAAAAATGTCTTACTTATTTTACGTCTTTCATTCTGAACGTAGATGTACTTGTTCGCCCATTCGTTGATCATAACTAAAAAAAAAAAAACCCAGCCTAAGTACACTAAATAAATGTACGTAATAACGTATTTTAATAAATCTCTAAGTATACACACGCCGTTTAGACTGTTTCGTATAAAAAGATTGGGAAGATACATAGAGAAACCTTTATGTAGCCATGAGAGAGACGTAAATTAGGATTAAAAAATTAGTAAATCAGCTGCAAAGTTTGTGTTTGATTAGTTAAATTGTTTAAAAAGCCTACGTTTGGTTAAATTCATTGAGGAAGATGATTTGAATGTAAAAAGTGTTTGCCAATTAGATAAATATTACTAATCATGAAGGTTGTGGAAGCTGCTTGTAGGGGTAGCTAATGTAACGTTTTGGTTGATACTACTATTAATTTGCACAAATTCAAAAATTTTTTTTCTCTGGAACGAGGATCTTTCTTTACATATTTGTAGGTAGTGTTTGAGCCGGGAGCGAGTTCAACCAGAGTCACACTATCGGCTATCATAATACATGAAATCATCCTTGGCTCGCTGGTGGCCTCAGACTATAATGGTAAAACAATTCGAGCACTCTCGATAACCTCGTTTATAGGCATAGATATGCATATCTAGCAATATCCATTAGGAAGTTGGCTAGATGCGCTTGAATGTGTCAGTCCTGCCAGTGGAACTAGTTTCCTACCGCCTTTTCGATGATTGATGATCTTAACCTCGAGCAAAAATTTTGTCTTCATCCGTTGTTTATACATACATAATAAATTCCTAGCTCTGAGAACACTGAATTTAACATTCTTACTTTTTAGAAGGTCGGTGCTTGCATCACGCGATACAGTTTCACCATTTCCTATAAAGTTATGCTCCGGAACAGCAA
Organism: Varroa destructor; assembly: GCF_002443255.2. Classification (NCBI taxonomy): domain Eukaryota; kingdom Metazoa; phylum Arthropoda; class Arachnida; order Mesostigmata; family Varroidae; genus Varroa; species Varroa destructor. The sequence goes on from NW_019211454.1 coordinate 35,801,600, forward strand.
CAGAGCATAAATGACACAATCTTGCTAAGAAGTTTACAACTCTGAACTATAACGACACGTGTATTAAGCAAGCAGATACAGCGAGTTAGCACTTACACAAAATGTATAACAGGGTGAAGGGAATCTGTAGCGATGAGTACGTATAGTCGTGCCATGTACTGCTACCCTGAAGTTCCTGGTACAACATAGCTGGCAAATAGTCGGCATGGTAGAATGGAGCTAGCAGAAGGCAGCTATTAATGAATTCATCATATTCATAGACAAATTCGATTATTATGGTCCAATCTTTAATGACGACTATTCGTGCTTTGATAACTAACAGTTTGCCACTATTCCCGAAGTAGTGAAGATTTGGTTTTTATTTCATTACATCCATTATAGATGTGTCGCCTAATCAGCAAGAGGATCCCAGTGCAAGAAGCGTGAGGTATGCACTGCCAACAAAGCCCAAAAGCTCATTAATAGCTTTTCCATCTTTACCTATGTATCATGATATAATCTCTTTACTGTATAGCCATCTACTCTAGTGACACGGCGATTATTCACCGTACTGTTCCCGCTGTTCCTTTTTATTTTTTCGTGAGCGTATTTTGACAAGAATTCCTCTAGCACTTCGTAACTAGCCAATCTTAATTTAATAGAATCCAGCCATTCGTAACTCTCCTATCCATACTTGTAATATATCATCGAGGACTATAATTGGCCAAAGCCAGCGTCTCCGCCATATGGTCTGCCCATCGTTGTCTGGACCTTTATCAGCTGAGTACCGCCTCTGGCATTAATACTAGTAGCAGTACGCAAACGGCATTAAGAAAAATACTGTGTGGAACTCAACTATACGTTGGCTTGATCTGGTAAGCCACGCTTACCCTGCTGCCTAGCTCTTGGCATGCTTGAACCGATACATTGGGGCCCTCTCTCGATTTTGACAAGCCTGAGACCATACAGAAGTAGGACAATACGCCATGGCTAGTGGTGTTCGGGCTTAGGTTTGCCCGGTAGCTACCGAGTGGTGGATAGAGGTGGAAAGAAAGAGAAAGAGAGTAAAACCTGTCCAATTATTTCTATTCCTGACTGCCTTTCGCCCATCCATTGGTCCGTCGTTTACTAACTAGGTAGCCTGCTCGCTGGTCGGCTGAATCGGTGCATTTCGTCCTGTTAATTAGAACTGGCCTACTGGATTAGATAACCTCATCCCCTTTAACGGCGAGATCCCACAGATTCGTTCGAGAGTTGTCCCCTTTCGTTTACTATTCTCCCCCCTGCCTTTTCCCTATAAAATCTAACCCTTTGCAGGCCTTCGCATTCCTCATTGGTCCGCCCACTACACGGCGATAGGCTGTTTCCCTTTACGGACTATCCATTCGAAAAGACAGGATGGGCTGGATGCGGGGACAAGGGCTTTAGTGGGGGTTAGTATTGTGGACCGGGGCCTTCACCTTCTCAGCGGGCTTGGATGCCAGTACACTTAGCGAGCGACTTCTCGTATTGTTATGGGCTGCCTTGGTGAGCGATGTCTAGTATGTGGCATGAACCTGCGAGGCTGAATGCATGGCCATAACGGCTACCATCGGCGTTGTAATGTTGGCATCTCGGCCACGACCCTGTGCAAGCCAAAGACATAGCTTTCTATTGAATAAATTAGAGAGAGAGAGAGAGAGAGAGGGGGGAAGAGAAATCGACTAGCTGGAATACTACCGCGCAGTTGAACCATGACGATTAGCAAGAGAAGGAGGTTGGCACAGTACAATTTCTTGACACCGTCCTCATATTAGCTATGTACCTTTTATCTAAATTCCTTTGTCCTCCTCAAGCCACTCTTCCACCGAACGCTTTTCTAAACCTGCGTTGTACCTCGCATAACTTGAACCATCTTCAGCGGGTCCATGTTTAGACCCCACCGGCGCCGCGTTCCGGTATCCCACTCTGAAGGCCCTCAGTGAGTTCGCTGTGATGACGACGTAGGCTTGTTGAATTCACCTTACGGATATGTGCCTACCTCCATGAATAATACAGACAGTCATGCCTGCATGCAGTAGGATACACCACGATGATTGCCCTATCATCAGGGCTCGCGCATGGCTCGGAAAAAGGTGCGTTGTTTTCTTTTACGCAATGAATTCGGCCATCCCAACGACACTCTACGAACACTATGTTCCCTTCGTTGGCAATAAACCCAAACACCACTACTCGAATCAACTATCGTGTAGGACAGGGATTTCTTTTAGAAGAGCGAAATAGCACAAATGGGCTCCACATGGACTGTAGAGGATGTGGGAACACAGCTTCCGGCGAATCCGGCGCGGCTCGTCGTTTCAACTGAACGCGTTCGGCCACAAACCTTGACCCTAAGCCTCAAAAAGAAAAAAGCAGCGATTTGGGCTTAAGGGCTCTGACGACCGAGATTCGTATGAGCAGAACAATAAGCAGTAATACACAACATGGCAATGCGTTCCTGCAGTAATTTAGGTGTAACTGCCATTTTCACTGCGGCCGGAAAGGAATAAAGAAAGACCATGTTCCTGACACGGCTCCAGCATACAAACCATGTAACTTAATCTTTAAACAGCATTCTCGAAAAATGGTCGATACAGTTACTACTCACAACTTCAGTTAATTATACCGTTAAGGCTTGCAAATAGTATTATGGGGTCCCAATGTATAACTATACTATAGCTAGTGCAATATTCAGTAGCATTGGTCTTTCCAAGAGACTTTTTATTTCTCATTTAGCGCAACGTACTCCTCAAGAACAGATAGACCGAACCTGCACTGTGATTTTCTTATAGCTTACGTTTATATAGATGATAACCACGAGCTTAATAATAATTAATTAATTATTAATTAATTAAAGATGTATCGTACATGTATCTAGTCTACTTCTATATTATATATGATATTGGTCATATATCTATGTATATGTGTATGCAGAAAGGAAAGCAATCGAAATTGTTTGTACAACTAGAATGTTATAGTTAACTAGTAGTGGGTTCCGTGGCGCAGATATCCCCAAAAAGGGTGCTAATTCATACATTGCGACACCGTTCATGTAAGATGCGCCAAACGATGACCGACTTTGTCATTCGAACCCATTCTCTCGTCTGCGCTGGTCCCGAACGTATGCTTGGATAGCAGGGAGTGCCGGGAGAAACAGGCATCAGTTGGGCTGTCAGGCTATAGCATGCTGTGTAAACGAAGTACGAAAGAAAAATGCCGAAAAACTGGGAATTAGTGAAGGTGGCATCCCGGAAACAAATATGTTGTCTGCCGTATACCTAACTGTCACAGACGGAATGTACCGTCGCCGTGGTTAGGGACGTTCATCGGTAGGAATTTGGGTGCCGCGGGTAGCAATCCCACAGGAGGAATAATGGGGGCAAACGATACTCAGGCTTGTCTCTCGCTACCCATGTTGTGACAATGTTCATATTTCCGACTATCTGATATATTATTTTAATTAAGCGATTTCCGCATCGGTCCAAGCACCGGCCCTAACTTCACAACAGATCTTTCGGCGAACGGCCGTTATTCGCATTTGGCGTTCGCACGTTATTTCCGGCGCCTTTCATAAACTATTCCATCACAGACGGCGGTCCCTGTTAAGAGCGGCTACGCACCGATGCCCACCGGGCATACCAATGCCGCAGGATATCGAAGGGACTATGTTAAATGTATTCCAAAATTATAAAAAAAAATGACAAGCACAATGCCCAATTATACGTATGATACATGAAAGAATTATTCTACTGAATATGCTAATTTTCTAGCATAGCTGGTAGTCTACTATACATATTTTATGTGCTCAGTTGTATTAACAATATAGCAAATATGGCGCAGTAGCAAAATGTAAGTAAACAATTGGATGGTATTGGCGGTTACCGAAAACGCTAACCTTGAATACGCCGCATCTTGTAGGTCAGGGCGTCTTCTAGCAAAGCTCGTGGTTATCATCTATATAAACGTAAGCTATAAGAAAATCACAGTGCAGGTTCGGTCTGTCTGCTCTTTAGGAGTACGTTGTGCTAAATAAGAAATAAAAAGTCTCTTGGAAAGACCAATGCTACTGAATATTGCACTAGATAATCTATATAATACGAACGTGTTCGTCTGTCTTTCTTACAACGATATTGCAATTGTCGTCCCGTGTTCTACAATTCGAGGAATTGCAAGTGAACACTTAGTTCAGTCTACTCCGTGAATGATAGGGAAAAAAGAAGATCTCACTAGATCTAGAAGAAATCAAGTACAGGACAATCCTGTTAGTTGAAATTCAACAACCTGCAATATTATATTGGAAGGACTTCATCATTTCTCAGTATTATACTGGAACATTTACCAAAAACAGAAATCTGTATGCTAGAGAGTCTAAAAAAGAAGTTAAGCAACGTTGCTAAAAACATTTCTTTATCTTTGAGGTAGTAGATATCCCTACACTGTTCCGATCTTGAGCTTTCGTTCGAAATGCTTTAACTGTCTGCCCTCTGGCGCTTTTCGTTGTACCCCCAACGAACAAACGTTTTTTTTTAGTGTACCTGACAAGCTTATTTAAGTACCTGATTTGCCCCCTTGCTCTCTCCTACTCATCTCGCTTTAAAACGTGCAGATACATCAGCTAAGTTGTTTCTATGTTAGTTGAGGAGGTTGCTGAGCAAGATCGACACTTTGCTAATCATAGCGGTCATAGCGGATCATATCGTATGGTGGCGAGTATTATAACCAGGAAATTAACTAATGCTTATTTGTACTGAGGGAACTGAAAGCCGTGTGAATATAATGGGTTGTCATTTAGTTGGTTATTCGAAATTGTTCCCTATGCAGATCTTCTTTGCAACTGACTCAAAACAAACGATTTCTCGAATACGAAATGTCAAGATCATACAGGTGTGTGATCAGAAATATATGACAATGTCATGTTTCCTTCGATCTTGGTTTTTTTAAAAACCATGCCCTTCGTACTTCTTGTGAGACACTTAACGATTAATCTATGCAAGGAAATCTCGCTTACCTGAAGGAAATATCATATATCGATTTAGTAACAAGTAACAAGTGATGCTTTTCTGACACTGAAACACCCTATTACTCGTCCGAGAGTAAAACTGCGGTAGATCAGCTACGATTGCAGCTCGAATCGTAAAATCCAGTTTTCCTGTCGTACGATGATTCGCAAAGGATATCCCTAAAAGAATAAAACCGAAATCACTCAGGTGGAGCACGTCGTAGCCGTCGCTCACTTGTGCGGTCCGCGTACTCCTTGTACCTAGGAAGGTCAACCGGTGGTAATAACAGTGCAGAGGGACCGGTCGCTTCTCTCGTTATCTATTGCGCCGACAAGTTTTGATCAGGGTACCTGCGGAATTCCCGACACGTATCCGATTCCCCGTTTTCCCACACTTCTTTCTCCGCTCTTGCGTTGCCTATGATACTATTCCAACAGAGGCTACTAACGTCTGCCACACGATATGATCGCTCAGGTTCGCTACTGACAGCGCCGGCGGTTTTTTGCAATTGCCTCTTGTTTGCTACTCTACTGATCTCGAAGAAACAGAGACATTTGTGACCTGGTAAGCTGACGTAGAATAATTGCAACATAATAAAAATTCAACCGAAATCGGATTTACTGTCAAATTAAAAAATGTAACGCGGTTGAGTGCGTCAATGCAGCATTATATTCATTTCTCTACCCTTAAGATCTAAAAACAAAGTTGCTTAATATAAAACTAGAATAACTTATCATATTTTAAAGAACAGATAGCTTATCATGAAAGCAAGATAAGAAATCATGTATAATTAACTGTAATTTTTGTTCACGTATAGTTTTGCCATTTTTATCGCGGCTAGATAAAAAAAAAGGCTATAATAGGGCGCAAGCCCATTGTGTTTTGCTTTCTGTCATCCTTAAGATTGTTAAGACAGAATGTAGCTAAACTGATTGGGTCTTTAAAACTTATCTTGAAATTAGTCAATAAGATTTTTCTGGTGATAGCTATTTGCGATGTCTTCCAGTCGCGCAAGCAATTTTCTAGCATTATTTAAACATCTGCTATGGATTATCCAAAAGAAATGTCTTGCCATATCTAGATCCACTAGACTTGTTGGTGTGATCAAATCATTATGTTCTCCTTACAAAGCCTCAATTCCACTTTCGCTAAGCGTAAATATAAGGTTACTTGTCCTGAGCGGCTAAGATGTATCTCTGGATGCGCCTTCATAATGCCCTTGAGCAATATGCATATCGGCTACCGCTACTTCCAGTACCTCAGAGTTTCCAGACAACTATAAATAAACAGAACGTGGAACGGATTAATAGCAATATGCCCGCCGATATGATTACTCCGCTTGCCATAACAATAACAATGATAATAAGATATAGACAACACTAGCAAGCTAGTTACGAAACACCCGATAATCTTTGAAGTAATAGACAAAGATCCACATCAGAGATAATTAGAGTTAATGAAAACACAAAATCATCACAAACACACACGTTACGAAACCAGGCATAATTGCAAAATTGTCACCTCACCTTTCCCACGAACCAGATCAGTCTGTGTTCATTTAAACATAGTATAGTTACAATGTATGTACAAAAGTATTTCGTTATGGTTATTACAGACATTCGTGCGTCCTCTACTTAGCTTCTACCAAGAGTTCTTTTTACTCATCACAGTCTTCGACTGCAAACTGCGTTAGTCAAACGAAATGATCCGTTTGTGTGCACCCGCCGTGTGTGTCTGTGTATGTGTTCTCTATGTCAGCCTTATGTAGTCTACTCTGTAAAAAGCCTGGAAATAAGTAACATCCTCGTACGGGTATTCTTCCCTCCCTCGTCGTCTTTCGCCAGCGTAGATTGCTCCCCTGCCTTACTGCTACCCCCTACTAATACTACTGCTGTGGCTGGCGGCGGTAATGCTGGCTGTAAGTGCCCATAGTTTCCGCCGACGATGAGGCAATTCGACTATCCACATAAGTTCGACCTACCGTCTGTTCCGTCGTTGAACCCCGGCAGGGCTAACTCTCGAGTAAGACGAAGTAACGACATGGATCGTCGATGGGCTCAAAATGAAAAGAAAGCTATTTTCTCTTAGGTAGTCTTTCTTGGTAAGTACCGCTCTCACCTGAGACTCGCCGCAGTAATGTTATAGTTTTGCCACCAACGAGGCCTGCTACACCGCTTGACTGAATCGTATAAGCGATTAACTGGGAAGCTGAATTGACTCGAATATTTTTCGTGCATCACACGTATATGCAATTACTGTCAAGTTGAGACACTGCAACAACAACCCCGTAGGACAGAGGCAAAAATAAGCCCGCAGCTAGCTAACGACTGGCAGCCGTCCAATCTCCATACCAACTAAACTGGGTCGGTATTCTGTAATAACGGAGTGAAGTTGAAGTGGGCTTCAGTTACAGGGAAACGTAACTGCTGAGGTAACCAGATCTCGCTTGGCGAAAACAGTGATGAGAAATGTCATACTTTTGAACAAATTGGACCAGTTCCTCTTCCTTTAACGGAGACCCAAATGCCCTTCTCTTACTATTCATATATTGCTCTGTCGACTTGCTCAGCCGCTGCGTCTCTGCCTGCATTGATTACTGACGTAGATGCCAAAGGGGTCTGCACTTAGTGGTGAGCGCTATGATGCTGATATCATCAATAGAAAGAAGCAGCGGCTGCTGATGTTACGGCCTTGGAAATCGTTCGTTATTTGAAACACCCAGCCATTAATGATGGTTGAATAGTGTTTCTTTTCTATACGACGAAGCTAGCATATTCATGGGACAATCAACATTAAATGCAGGTTTGCAATGTAATCGAATAAAGCTATGGTCTTTTCGATCTTAGACAATACGGTGCTTCAGAGGGCAATACGATGTGGAGGTCCACCACGTCCGGCGACCGCTCGCAGGTATTAAAGGCTATTTCCTTTTCATAGACCTAGCCCAGCCCCAACCTGCTCGGATAGTTTGTTATATATCGCGGTTATGACAACCACGTACGCTACAGCGCCTGCCCCCTGACGACTCGTTTTTTCTAGCACTTCAAACATGTATACTATTATCACCCACTTGCTGGTTTTGAAAGAGAAAAGTACTAGCATTTTAGGTTCCTCACTATGTTCGGGAAGAGCAATGGCAGGACGTATCGTCCGGCGGCTCGTATCCCCTACTCGGTGGCTGAAAGGTCTACAAAACGCATTTCCCAAAATCGGACGAATCGATTGACTCCAAATCGGTTGTGAAGTGAACAATAAAAGAGTTCCTTTATCTCATTCAACACCTAACGTCTACGCTGCGTGCCATTTTCAGCCGATTGTGAGTGTCCCTATGTCTACAGAGGGTATATTTTTGTAGTCCAAAAATGGCAGTTCGTACCTAAAGGTATTTTCCAGAAGATCCCAAACGTGTTAGTTTTATACTTTGATTCAATGGACGATAAGTAAGGAAGTATCAAAGGTAAAAACACATAATATAAGTTATTAATTGTGTTAAGATCATGTACGAACAATCATATTATCACAGCTAGTCTCCACGCGTCCCAAAGGTGCAGATCTCGAGAAACCGAAGCCCGTACTGATTTTCTGGGAAGTAGCTACGGAGCAAACACCATTATCTAATATAGCATCTGAAACTCAGTCCAGACTAAGTAGTTGTAAACATAGATCCGAACATTATAACCTTTCCATTTTTTGGGGTATGTTTCAAGTGACAGATAAACCCCTAGATATTCTGTCTTAATATACTAATATTAGATCTGCTAGTGAAGATTACAGAATGAGCTTGTTGTGTGTAATGTACACTTAGGGTACAGTTTGTAAAAATGCTTAAAGATTGCAGATGTGAAAAGCCAAAAACAATAGAAATAAAAGGCAATAAATCTGCTAAGAGAAACAAAATAAGTCAACCTTCAAAACCGTTCACTAGCATTGTAACAGATACAATGATTTACATCAATAGAACGCATGTTTCTGTGTATTGTAGTGTTTACACATTTGCTAAAAAGCATCGAGATATATCTATCGATGCTTCGGTTATCATCTAATCTACAACACGCTTCCCATCCAGACGACATTGATCCAGACCCTGAAGCCACTACCTGAAGCCCGTATTAGTCGGTGCGAACACCTACAAAGAGTTCTTGCGTGCCGGGACAGTCTCTGTTATCACTGCTTTTGTAATTGCCTAGTACATTATGGATATCTTAGGTTTTTGTCAATTGTCTGTCGTGTTCAAGCGGCTCTGCGCGATACCTGTTCTGCCAGCTGCGTCTCCCTATAAGATCTGTTGGCTGTTTCATGTATTAATAATTTAAAAGATAAAATTATCATAAATACATTTTACTCGAAAAGTATTCGTATTCGATTCAGCGCCTCTTGACAAGACATTTGAGCCATTGCGACATTTGAGAATTTAGGTTTAAGATTTGCAAGACCTTGTGATTTTCGTGCAAAATTTCATATTAAAAACTGTGTTCGACAGGTTCTAGGAAAAAGTGCGTACTCAGATTAATTTAATTAAAGAGCACATAACATATAACTACCTACAACCATGTAGAGCTCTTAGAATTATGGAGTAAAGTTCGTTAACATTGCTTCCATTGTCATGCCTAGTATGGTACTCTGTTTAATTAATTGGCAATTAATTCTATATTGATACTGTCTTGTGCTTTTCAACGTCTCTCAATGATCAAAAAGTGGAACTGTTGTTACTTGGGGGTATGATGGATTTAGGAGAAACAACATTGGAAATAGGTGTGCTAAAATCGTTAGCTATTTCCAATAGTTTTTTAGAACTTCTAGAAAACACAAGCACATATGTTACGTACGAAATAGTACACACCCCTTACCGTTGCAACTGGCGGGGTTTTATGAATAGACAAGTGACTTTTTTTTTGCTAGGTAAAAATTAGCCTTATTTGGATTTTCTTTATACGAACTCCACGGCTGCGAATAAGAACTTCCGAAATCAGGCTCTTTGTGCAGAACAGTCCGATAATAGACCTGAGCTTGACAAGTGAGACGAAATGAACCATTGTCGCAAAAGCGGCATGGCATGGCATGTTGTCATCAAAGGACACTGGCCTGGCCTAGGTTAGAAAGGGCGGCAAAGAAAAAGCACAAAATTCCGCCACTTCCCTGCATCCTTTCGAACGTTCTACTACTGTTATCCTAGTTTGGGATGCAAACTTCACAAGCAAATCGTAAATTGGTTCGGACTGCCTAACTACGACCACCAGCTGTGAGCGTGTCTCAGTTGGCGTGATACTGTAATGCTAAAAGCCAACAATGTCACCTATATTTTTTTTACTACTATCTACTATCGTGTTTAAGTGATGTTTTTGTGCATAGATGTTTTAATAAACCGTTCCTTCTTCTTAATTCTCAGAAAGATGATACGTAGATTGACGCTATATGAACGGGACGGATAAAGGCTAAGAGCTAACATAGAATAACCCCTATTTTCGTCTGCTTTCCCGTACTAGAGTACTAGAACTGTCGTTTCTTATACCCCTTAACTATGTATAGTCCCGCCAGACAACGGTATAAGCGTAAAAACTGTATCATTTTTATCGATAGCCATACTTTTTTTTTCTAAAAATATAGTTCGTAAATGACTGCTCACAATTTAATGGTTCAACTTGACGTTTCCGCCATACTTGGATAAACTAACCGTAGATTTATCTTTGCTAAATCGATACGTAAGTATAAACTTAAACAGGTCTCTTTGCGGATGGTCAAACTAGTTTGACCCACATTTCAGTGGATTATTTTTCTCGTCGCGACTATGAGATCCAATAATCGAAAGTAACGATGCCAATGATATGAGTAATAAATGGCCTGAAAGAAGTTAGAAACTTTGCAGGGTAGAGCAAACGCATTCCCCGCTATCATGTTAACACATGTTTTAGTGTTAAATACTACACCAAATAGATATTATTAAGGCAACAGCATATTGTTGGTCTCGATGACACCATGGTCAAGCGATGGAGAAATAAGCATATTATCTCGGGGTCTACATATGGACATATACTGTATCTATATATATAGCTATCCGCAGAGTTGACAACAGTAGATTGTCGTTCTTAGGAAACACATAACAATTGTTAGCGTTTGCCACGTAAAGGATATATGCATATAGGGAATACATGTAATATGTACATATCAGTCCGGCAAATATCCTGTGCCGTAGCACTACGTATAATATATGATCGGTTACAACTCCCTTCACTCACCCTGCCAAAAAGTAATTATAATCCAAATAAAAAAGGAAGTCGGTTTGTATTCGAGGAAAAAATAATTAACGATATATAGAAACGGTTCAATGAGATAACAAAAAAAGTTTACATCAATGGCGCGTACGCAGTATCGCACTGTTAACAAAACGCTTCGTTTACCTACATAATATTCTATGAAACAGCAACCAGTGAACTAAGCAAGAAGCAGGACATACGAAAGCCAGCATTTTGTTGACGGCGTTCGCGTCGTATTGCGCGTGGAGAATCGCGGGGTAAATAAGGAGTAGAAAAAAAAGGTGCATTAAATACGCTTTACCCCTGTGCCGAGTAATAACTCTTACGTGCATACCGTAGTAGTGATGGATCGTCATTATGCGAAAGCAAATTGAAAACTGCATTTTGACAAACAAAATTCCTCGTATGCAGAAAATGAGGACTTTCACGAAAGGGTTGGTAGACGTTAAAAATATGACCTGTTTCGATTTGCTTCAGTCTAACGTCTATAAAACACTGAAACAAAGGATAATGGTATAGTTACGTTACCCCCCACCTCCACAAATGTTGTATCGCATTTCGTTCACTTTATTTAGAACTGTCAAAAGCCACATATCGATGCGCGTTTACGGTAACTTCAACAATTTCATGCCTTTAGAAGCGAAGCAAGTTAGGCTTTACTCGTTTTAAAACTAAAATTATGTCCGCTGTTATGAATGGTCCATTATCGTATCTACCTCGAGAATGTAAGCATCAGCATCAGATGTAAAAGAGTGAATGTAGAAGATTGTTGTGAAGTTGTACCGTAGCCGTACCGGCTTCGGATAACGGTGAAAGCCAAATATAGGTTAACTTTTAGGCTGACAATACGGACAGTGTTTGCCTACATTGAGAATCATCAACACAAGAGATGGCTGTGCAGATGGGGAGCACATGTACAGTTAAAGGAAACCGGAAGTCTTTTGCTGGCACAGAAAAGATAATATGCGTGGATTTTAGTTGGGAGTGATAGAATTTCAAGTGGTATCCACATATGTCATATACGAACGTGACTTAACCCAATAAAACGATGGCCAAGTCTAAGAAGGAAAAATAAATAATAGGTAAAAGGTGACATTTACGTTCTGTGTCTTCTCATGGTGGCATCCGTGACGAACACAAGGTATCTAGGGCGTGATATGGATTGCTGGTTAGATCACTTATAAGATGGCGTTAGCCTTAGTTTACAAACACCGATGAACTAGCTGTGTAACAGGTGAGTGAACAGGGCAAAATAGAAGGGAATAAGAAGCAAAGTCTGCCCATCAGGACTGATACATCACAGTCAGCGCTGGTATTGATGCGGGCACAAAAGTTACAAGCTCGCCCTTTATCTCTGGATTTCTGTTTTGCTATAGAAATTCGACTGCGAAAGTAACCGTAGAACCGGAGCGTGGGATGGGAATTGCGGCCACGCAATTCCGACTAGGGGCTGATTAATAATGACGAATTAACAGTTACTCTGTTTTTACTTGGCGTTGTGCAAAATTTCGGGAAATGTTCGAGGCTAACGTACTCAATTATCGAGATGTGCTACAGGAACAATACCGAATTCGCAAATACTTGTGCATATACAAATCTGTTTTATTTCCCAACTTGGATAAATGGATAGAGGTCTACGTTTTCATAATGCTGCTAATATTGCTACTTGCCAATCTAAACTATCGTGTCGAGTACACAGCTGGATGGTACACGCATGTCAGACACTGGTCTATCTGAATAGTTCACCGTTGGGCAAAAAATGACGTCACGAGTTCTGTCCCAAAGAATAACACGATTTGCCTATATATGCCAAGAAAAGCTTGAGTTCAGAGCACTCGCTAGGTCGACATAGTCTGATCAACACGGTGAACTAGCTCCGTCTGTGAGTATCGTACCTGACAGAATTTCTATATGTTCTCTGACACGGGAGATATTGAACTACTCAGACATACGCGCTTATCTAATAAATACACGAGAGGTTTGATGAGAACCTCGCGATAATGGTAAAAAAATCCTAGCTTATTCATTCAAGATTAATTGAATATAAGTTCCTGCAAACAACTATTATAAGATGGTAATTAGATGTGCATAAATTTAGATTGTAGATCGCAATAGATCGAATGGCGAATGAAGTCCTCGATGCCTGTAAACAGATGACCTTATTTAAGATTCTTCAAGGTTTACGGATTCCGCAACCGCCTCCTTTCTTTTGGATTCGATTTTGGCAGGAAGTTAGCAGAGTTCAATAGCTTGTGGATCTGATAAAATAGATGACGTCAAAAGTTGATGTAGACTCCGTTATGTTTTCGAATGGTAGTCTTGGGTTTCATAGCGGACGTGGTACGTTATAAAGGGTATCATGTAGTGTTTTAGGACTAATATAGATAGTTTACCCTTTATATTCGGTGAGATACGACAATAGTTGGCATTTTGAAGACTGAACGCAGTAGTATCTTACAAGTCGCATGATAATCTTTACTTTGATAATCGCATCCTATTGATACGTTAGCGTCCAAACCGACGAAAGTTCGCTCGACCCTTTGACGGATCATCTCTTCCAGCAAAGTCCGCTAGGTCTACGCAACGTTTAACACGTTGCATACGGTTAGTCTGATACGCAGATATTGGTAACAGCATTAATGCGTCCGTTCGCATCTCTCTGGTACAAATTTCCGCGGACTAACCGTCAGGGAACGATATGTCGATGTAGACAAACTGTATAATTGTTTTCCTTAACCAGTGCCAAATTAGCCAATATTTTAACGCCATGTCCTATCGACCATTGATTGATTGGATTTTATAACATTGTCATAAGGCCCACTCCTGATCGACATGAGATCTTATTTGTAATAGTATATATTGAATAAGGTTTTCGCCTACGTACTGTTCAAACAAAAGAGAAACGTATTATATATGGGCTTTGTTCTAAATCTGCAAAGTACAGTAAACTGTGCAATGTACTTTTTGGCATTAAGTTTGCTTTTTTATATAATTAAATTGGGCATCATTAAAAAAGCAGAGATCACAGTTCGAGGTCAGTGACCGAAACGACCGCCGATAGCAGTTCTAGAAAGTGGTCCTTATATGGCCATCTTTTTTAGGTTACATCTTAATTGTATCTTTTTTTTTTGTACATCTTAATTGTAATTTTTTTTACGTTTACAAATGCGCGTTTCCAGTTTAGCAAGGCAGAATTTTACAACCATAGGCAGCGCCCGCGATGAGCGCCGTCCAAAGTGTTAAAAAAGAGCCCTAAATAAGGTCACATTTTAAGGAATAGGTAGATGCTAGCAATACTGTAAATCAAATGTTCCGTTTTCGGCTAGCATTATCTAATTATATATGGTGAGCTGTCATTATAAGGCAAAATCAAAAATTCGATAAGGTCATGCCTCCAACCACTGTTACGTAGGGGGGGGGGGGGGGGGGGGCCTTTTGGTGAACGTTACCCATTTGTGTTTTAGGGTCGAACACTTAGCATATACGTGTCTATGTAAAAAAAAAAACAACAAGTACATGTATCGGAACTCAGTGGTCTACAAGTGACTTCAGGCAAAAGGAACAGCGTGTTTGATTTCGATCATTCAGCAAGCTATTATTAAACCCTTACCAGGACAATTGCTAATTATCCTAGTTATCCGTGAAGCTCGAGATACTGCAAGCTAACTGCATTAAACTTGAAACGTATCAAGTTGCTCGTAAAACGCTAAAGTACGTTTGTGTATGCATACTGTTGTCTAACGTATTTTCATCTGGTTGGGCTGACAGAGCCATCTAAACCAAATGGGCCCAGTTCCTTGTCTTAGCGAGACGATTTAATCTTTGTTTAATTATATCTCTATGTAAATATTAAATTAGTATTATTTATGCATATCTAAAGCAGATGGCTCTGTAGAGGCTGTGTCGTGAAACAAAAAAGTGAGACAGATACAGCAACTCTTCTCAAAAAAGATATCTCGTACACAATAACAAATCTAATACAAAATGCTATCCTGCACTGAAATGCGACCAATTAAAAGATCTTCATAAACAACAAATGCTACTCCCTTATTCAAAAGGTTTTTGCTCGTATTAATTTAATATAGTAATCCGTTTAGTACTGGTAGGTTCACGTGAATGAATAACCTAAGATACATAAAGTACGTAACATAAAATTACTATGATTGTGCCTTTCTATCACAGAATGCTATGTCATCTATTCCGGCAGAAAAAGATTCTACTGCCAGACTTATTACTTAACTGGGATACGTTTGGACGTCTGCAATTTTCCGGTCTGGCTTTGAGAAATTACTAAGTAATCGTCATTATTTCTAAAGAGTTAACTTCAGAGAGTTTGTTTTTTTGACTTTAGAAATATTTATGCTATTTCGATTATACTGCCGTACTGCCGCACAAGATCTACCGATGCGATATACCTAAAATGTTCAGCCTACAACTTGTTCGATTCCTACGCTATAATATTCACAACCTTCATGTATATTCTTACCCTTCTACCATAATCTACGAGTGACTGCTATTCACTGGCATATTGAAAAAGCTAATTATTACGTTCTTATTACTATTACGTATTATCCACCATATTATCTTGCCTATAGACGTACTGGGGTGGTAATTGTACGAGCGAGCTCTAGAATCAGCTGGGTGACTTGAGACTTTGTGTCTCCGGCCGTACTATTTCATCCTTTCTGCATGTTGGTCGCCCTATTGCATGGAGTGGAGTGATAAAACAAAAGATTACACGTCCTCCATACCTTAACGCTCCTCCCTCTAGCATTACGCATAACGGAAAGCGAGGAATGGAGCCGTGCACTGTAGGTCCTTCGGACGAGCTAAGGACATCAGCGGGCTGTTTCACAAAAACGCCTGAACTTCTATCGGGCCATATTTGTTCGTAACTTTTTTCTGCCGAAACACCAAAATTCTTACCTAAGTCGGGGGAAGGAGCTCTTTGCTCGGCGCCTTACCAAAGGAGAGGACGTCACGGACGGCGAAAGACTTTTCGCGCGGCTATTTTTCAAATGAACCATTTGTGATCGCGAGCCTGCTAGTGAGGTGCTAGCGTGCCAGCGGATCTGCACAGCTTCACAGACCCCACCCAGCGCGAAGTTTAGGGAGAACGTTCGGCTAAACAGAATAGCAGAACGAGTGGTAAAGAATTTGAAGAGATTCTATGTGAAGACAGGCAAGAACAGTGGGGCATGGTGGAAAAGTACCGAGACAGCGGATAACAACGAGGAAAATCGGGCCGAAGGACGATGGTTGCTGCTAGTTGGAGGAAATAAGAGAAAGGAAAGAGTCACAATGAAAAAGTTGCACAGCTTTTTTGGTTCGGGATAAAACGTGTATAAATCGGTCGCTACCTTCACCCCCACCCTTTTTTCTTGGCTGCAAGCCGGCCCGCCTCAGCTTGAGGGAACAAAACAGCGCCCTTTTGTTCGAAAAAAATCGGGCAAGGCAAGTCGATGGCAGGGGAGCTATACTTCCTCTACGACATTCTTCGTCCGTTTTCCCTTATTTTTTTTACCCCATCCTTCTCTTTCCCTCTCTTTCTTTCTCGCCTTTTCTGACCTCTCGCGTGTTCCTAGCTTACTTAGAATGTGGGCGGGGCAGCGCTTGCTGCTCCTAAGCGAGAAAAATGGAACAAATCATGATTAAATTTCGTGCTCTCCCGCTTTCGCTCTGCTATCTTCCGCGGCTTTCGGCCGGCCGGCCAGCCAACCAGCCCCAGCCTTCGACCCTCTCTATAGAGTTTAACCATGGCCGTCCTGTTCCAGTTTCCCCGTTCCCTCCAGCGCTGCTTCTATGGCAGGCGCTAGCGACCGGCATCGAGCTAGAGTTATCGCAGCCCCTCCACTCGTTGTGATCTTAGATGCGCGCGTATCCGTTCTTGCCCCGTCTTCACTTTGCCAGAACGAAGGACGTAAGAACCAACAGCTCGTCGCCGTCGTTGTTATGCACCTTGTGCGCCGTTCTTTGCAGTCGTTCCACAGTCGCGTTTTCCTATTTAGGGGTTGCTGTCTATTCTTTCGATTTTGGCGGTGGGGGTGCGGGTGGCGAACGTCTAAATTCATGTAAAGATTAGAGAAAGCAGTCATCGCAAGCACCTGTTTCTATGCGCCAGAACTAGACGACGAGAAATATTTTTCTTGTAAGGAGTACATGCGTTTCCGCCGATGAGCCTAAAAATTAAAGCGGCGTAGCGAAACCAATCTTGATCACTCTGTATCGAGAAATGTCCATTTAGACGCTGAGTCTGACCTTTTTCCGCTTTAGGACAAAAACCCTGCCTTCTTATACTCGTTCTCAAGCCAGAACGTCAAGACGTCGTAGCTAAGCGAGACCCAAGCAAATTCCACGATACACCACACTTGCACGCAGGGCCTAGGTACGTTTTAAACGACACCGCAATGAACCAGGTTTAAACGAGAGGCCATGAACGCCGCCACGAAGCAAGCAATTTTCGAGGAAATGATCATCAGAGACATGGTGAATCCTCGATCCGCGGCCAGTTTAGCGTCAATACTTTCATGTCATTAAACCACTATTTACCACACGGCCGAAAACGTACTCTTGTGTAAGGACTATTTTTGTAGGACACGCGTAGCTAAACGGCAGAAAGTAATACACACGAAACAATGAGAGTAGGCGGCGTTCTTACATGCGCCGCGGCTGAAGATTCATTTGAACACCATACTTCCATTATCTACGGCAGTAGAGCACGTCAACACCTCGGTTCACTATACGATGGTAGATAGCGTTCTGTTGGCCAAGTAGCGGGGCCAAAGCTATGCAGTTCCGGTAATGATACCTACTATAGCGCCAACAGTAATGATCACCATTTTAAATCAAATAGCGCCTATTTTTCCCGAGTGAAACCACACGATCTTGCTGAACAAATCTTTCTTCGAGACATCTCGGTGACACTGCAATATCCATCAAAAGTTTTGGCCCTCAAGCGTAGTTTGGATAAGGTGATGAAGCATAGATTAATACAAATGACAATCTTATCATTCGCACTATTTATTCAGACGTCTAATTGTCATTTACCTACAGTTACACACGCAGAATATGGAGCATTTACATATATCAATTTTAGCTCTAGATTTTTTCAAGCGTTCGATACTTTGTAATGGGCACGAACAAAAGCTATAACAAACCTAAAGCCTTCTGGTCTTATTTTCCTATCAACGATGTGATGGATTGGTAAAATTATAAAGGAAACAAGTGCATCCACCGATCGGTTAGCGTTAAGAACACATCTTTGATACAGTGACACACCTCTCGCATTCTCTGTAATCTATCCTACACATCTTTATCGACTTTGTACGTGCATAAAGCTGTTACGTTTTCCGTAAATGAAGGATTGTTGGATTTTTTTATTACAAAATCAATAATACGACTCCTACAGCGTCAGGTGTTAAGAGTCACTACTGAGGTACTATTGAATAAGACGTCATCATTTCCCAATATCATAAAATGCTAGAACGTTGATATGTTTATAAAACGTCCCTCTTATTCTACAGAAACACCAGCCGATTCGCATTATAATTCAAAGTAATTTTTTAAAAAAATCTTACAAAGAAGGATTCGATTTGAAGCAAATTCATTTCAGACAGAAGATCGTCGGAAGTTCTATTCCACGTATTATTTCAGAAATCATCTTATTATGTACATCACTCTTTTCCAGCTTTACTGTGCGCCGCTAATGGCCTCACCGAATGGCAAGGACCAACAGGCCTCTTTATTCTCATCCGTAGATAACGCTCTACCTAACGATCTAATTGGCCATTTTGTCGAAGAAAATGCTCCCTACTCTTAAGCAGAGTCGCTTTGAATTTAGTAAATACAGTATATGAATCGTTCGCTTCATTGATCCATGATGGTCTCTCGACAGACAATGACAAAGCACAAGTCTGCTTGCGTTAAGGATAGACTATACTCAATGCGCTAGGCGTCATAAGATTAATTCCACCTTTTAACCTGAGGAAATTAGGCACAGAATTTTAATGGACGTAATCAAACCTTGTCTGTGCCGATCGCAAGCGTCAGCAGGCGTGAGTGATAACAACGAATTCGTTATCAAGCTCGTCTTTAATAGTTGACGACCACCTCACCAAAATCCGAACGGGAAACAGAGTTACTGTTCGAGAAAAACCTTAACTGTTAAATAGCCCATCTAATGCGAAACTCCAATTTCAATACGCGTATAGCCGTATTCGGCCATCTATAACGTTGGAGAAGTCCGTACAGCCATAGGTTTTCGATCAAGCATTGCGTTTTTTTTTTTTTTTTTTTTTTGATAAGTAACATCAATTTTAACCTAAAAGTGAAAACATTCAAACTGTCGCTAGATGATCTTTATTCATTCAACTGCGAAATTGAGTCACCTGATTTATGTGGGTAATAACGCAAAATAACATTGCCAGTCTTTGTAAAAAGAACGCGAGTACCATTCTAAGGCGTAAGATTTCGACAAACTTTGACTCTCTGCGCGTAAATTGTTACGATTTGGAAAATAGCAGGATCAGTTCTCAAGGACATGAAAACGTTGGCCAAGTATTCCTGTACGATGCCTTCGTAGATAACGCAGCGGTAATGGGGTTGTCTGACACCATTGCAATTTTTGATAAAAGCCG
Source organism: Varroa destructor (assembly GCF_002443255.2). NCBI lineage: Eukaryota > Metazoa > Arthropoda > Arachnida > Mesostigmata > Varroidae > Varroa > Varroa destructor. Next base: position 35,821,484 of record NW_019211454.1, read on the forward strand.
GGTTTCGTCAAAAATTACATTTAAGACGAATTGCCTATGCTCAGATAGTAGATACGGACCTGCGGTTTTTGGAATGACTCTTCCCCTATATCAAAGCTAGCTAGAATTGCAGGAATCATGCTCCCGGATTGAGAAGACAATTTTCCCTACAAATTGTATTTTTTAAAAGTGTTTGTCGTGCTCTGCCTATGCCCCGCTGTACCTATTTTTATTAACTACGTCACACGAGGCGTTCAGGCGATTGCTCTTAATTACTTACTCGCTGCTACGAAATTTATGCGATCGCTAGACTATTTCATCTTCGCGTTCTCAAGATGCTGAAGTTAGCTCTTGACGGATTCGTTGGTGATCCATACTGAAGCTTCTCACAGTTGATTATTGACCATATACGGGGAAGCGCGAAAACAGTGTGTGACGTTAGAATTTTTATTGCATGTTTGTGAAATCTACGCAGAAGAAGAGATTACACTGAAGTGCCAACGTGCTGAGGGAGTGACAACAAACTTCACTGATTGCAAAGGCAAAGCTCTATTCAAAGCAGTTCACTGAAATCTCGGAATAGCCCAGAGTACAAAATCCAGTTCGTTGGACCTCGAACCTAATAATGCCAAAATCACTTAGTATAAACAGCACGGAACAAATTTGCATTGAAAACAAAACTGCCGATCAAGTAAGATATGACTGGATGAAGTAACATGTTGAAATGAGAGCCTATTGAAAACTCGGCTCAAGACTTCAAGAAAAATGATCACTTAACATTGCTCGTACAACTCATCCAAACAATGTACCGTTTACTAGCGCCTTCAATGCAGCCAAGAAAACCGGTTACTATTATGAATTATAACCAAACAAGTCCACATTGAAGTAACTGCGGTCTAATTTCAGTTGTACAATATACGACGAATACGTAACTAATCGAAATCTAAAATTTGTGTTTTCTTATAAAAAAAAAAATATGCCGCTGATATGTTAAAGTTTATTAGTGCCAAGAGGTTGTTAACGAAAAAGATTCAAAAGTCCTTGGGTCCGACGGTTAGTACGAGAGATACATTGTACGTCAATCTAATCATCCCATTAAAAGGTTATCGAGAAATCTGTATACTCGTTCGATGTTACAAGCAAAATTGTTTGGATAGCCCCAGGTATCCAACACCAACAGGCATAAATCATTGGACAGCATTGTTAACAAGTCGCCTCTAAAAATGTCTGTAGGCCACGCCTTCAATCCGTGCCTTCACGTATATATTAATAACAATAAAAACGACCGTATGAAATTTATTTGAAAACCCCGTAGCAATCCGTAGGGCTGCAATATACGAAACTTTTTTTTTTAATTTTAAAATAGATCTCCGAAGGCGCATATCGACGTCAAAAGGTTCTACCGTTCGTAGCATAGCGGTAGCAAACGATGTACCGTATGTTAGTGCGACCTAAGTCATTTGCAAGAAGCAACGTAACATCCGATTTACTATTGTTTGATAAATGCTTCTTTATTCCATCATAGTCCAGAAGTTTTTAGTTGTTTTCTGTTTCGATAATAAGAATGCCTCAATCGACCCTAAATAAAATAGGCTTCGGACTTGCTTTAGGTCGCCAAATTGATACTCGTAGCGAAGACCTAATATACAGTCATGCAAGCGTAAAAGCTTAGTTGACGTACTTCACGTGTTTAGAATGCCTGGTTGCTTGCCGTATGTACCGTGACGTGTTGTTAAGACCAAGTTACGCTACCCGGCTGCGGGTGGCTAGACAAAGAAGATTTTTCCTGCATGCATATATAGAAAAAGAGTCTTCTCGAGTTCCGTACCAAACTATAACCAGCTAAACAAAAAGTTACCACATCTAACCGCAATTGGACCCGTCAACCTGCAAGTCAATGTTGTGTGATGCACTACAAATCAGTCAACTCCACCACGCTCGCTTTCCACACTCGACCCAGCCAAGATTGACCGCCAAAGCCTCCAGCCAAACCCGAATAGTTATACAGAAGTGTTTGCAATCCATTTCTAATCCCATTATATTACTATTTTGCGTCCAGGGATGGAGATGAAATGGCTACGACCGTCACAGCCACTGCCGCTGATGCCTCTGCTACTGATGTTGCAACCCTGTGCTTACAGCCCCGTAATATCTGAATGTTGAACTCCGTTGGTACCGTACTCTATGGCGCTATTAGCGCAGACTAGACAAACAAAAGGCTTGGGAGACGCTGTGCACGTCGCGCTTACATGGAGGTAGATTGGGGCACACGCGCACACAATAAGCTGTTGCGCACGATGCATGCAGGTATCGGCCTTCTCTCGCTGTGCTTGGCTCTCTACAGAATAAGGACAGCAATGCTTTTCTGCGATAAGAGCAGCTGTTCTATCACCTTTTGCGATCGCGAAAACATAGCAGGAACTTGTTAAAAGCTTTACGGGACGTAATAAGAGCTATATTATCATAACAAGTTCACGATCGGGCGGAAACGATGTCATCGTCTCTTATTTAAGTTACACCGGCTTTTCCTTCTTATTGTTGGTGCAATGCTACTAGTTGTCGCAGTATCACTTCCAGGTCCTCAATTATGGTAGCAGAACTAAGGGAGCTGTGTAAGAGCAATTGGAAACAGGCCAAGGTATGTCTGTTTGCTGTGGGTGGCAAAGTGGTGGTGGGCACAACATTAAGAGCGCAAGCGGGACATGGAGCAACCAGGCCTGTTAAAGGTCAACACACCCTTTATCGCAACTCGCCTTTCAAGCTCTTTCGTTATTTTGGGTGGACTATACCGTATGGCCAGCGATAGTGGCAATGGCAATGGTGCTGTCCGGGAACCCCCAGCGAGCCAAGACGCGCACTGACTTGGCTGAAAAAACCCACAAATGACGCGTTCAGAGGCTTTAAAATTTTGGAGAAAAGAGCCATAGAAGAGTGGTGGCGGCTGCGTGGGAAGGATACGGTAATCCAAAAGTAACGGTTTTCCATTGTGGTGCGCTGATGAAAACAAGACGTGAGCGTAACTTTAAGGCTACAACTTTCAAACTAGTTTGTGTTGTCTGCTCACAGTTGCAAAGCTAGAACCAGCAGACAAAACAAGGTTTCGTACGTTAGCAATAACACCAGCAGCGACTATTTAAATCTATAGGATATAGGGCTCCCGCTTCCCTATTAAGCTATTAACTTAATTTTGGTCTGCTGAGATCTAGCAACTTCAGTAAAAGGTGTTATTATAATAATAAGTTTAGAACGTTGGTGGTTTGATCTACATTTTGTGGGAATTAAACTCGCCTACCGTATTGTCTATAGTCTGATCGAGTGGTAAATGCTTTTCCTAGCGTTCCGGTTTGATATCAGCCTGGAACTTCTTAGTGGATTGTCCTTTAGCTGACTATTGAAACAAATCTCTTGAATGTGACCTTAATGCCCTGCGGAATGGGTGAGCGTGAATATTAATTTTATGTATGAAATGCATGAGAACGCGTGAGGGAATAAATGTACAAAGGTGCTTCATTTAGCTTCAAAGCGCTCTCGTCACTGTCTCATCTGAAAAATCGGCTTTCAATGCTAGAACGCAAGCCGTAGCGAAATCTGACGATCGGCGCATACGTGCACGTCAGAACAAGAAAACACGGCCCCTAATACAAGCAACGTCCATAAGGGCTAGACGTTTAAACGTAAACAAAACGAATTCAGTTGTCCAAATCTAAGGTCTATCCTGAAAATGTCAATGTAAACTACGGTACTCTCGAGCGATTTTCGAAGGGATGAATGAGCTGGATTTTCAAAGTGAGGGTTGCTCCGCATGACGGATATATACGGATGAGCCTTTAGACAGCAAATCGCTGAGAAACATGCACATGTCTTCTTAATTGCGTCAGTAAACAGAGGCTGAAGTAGACGATCGTGCCGTTTTCTCAATCTATTTTACGACTTTAGTAAAAGCGACCAGGGTGAATAACAGACTCATGCAAAAGTCTTGTTGATCGAAACAATCCGACGTACCACTTGATTTTGCCCCATAGACAAAATAATATACGTCCCGGTTTTTGACGTATCGATGAAATACGGTTTAATTATTAAGGAATAAACTTGAGAAGCAGTCCGTTGTTTACAGATGCTACATTCAAATGTGACCGTATCGAGCGCTTACAATATTATATTATACAATAGCACTGTCTAAACGTATAAATTCATTTTAATTCTTCCTACCGTTTTCATGATATTCAATTCATGTTTGATTGGTATTTTCGATGAAACATATTTTAATAACGGACCATTATAGCCCCAAGGATGCTTACGAGTTACGTCGTAGAAAGTAACTTTTGTTCGCTGAAGGGCCCCATAGTATACTTAGCAGTACTATAAGCCAACAAAACTATATATATGCAAATTCACGAAAACATTCTTACACAAATCGTCTGTAGCCTCATATCATTCAGTGGGCTTCCGTAAAAGGTTATTGATTGGAGAGACGTCTGAAAGTAACAGGTGCGGTAGGTGCAGTGCAGAATGGGTGATTCACAAGCGAGCTCGTTGATATGACCGTCGTCACGTGGACTAAGTAAACGAACATTGTGGATACCCCACAGGGGAACTCCAGCGTAGCGCGCTGCGGTGTTAATAGCAACAGAACATTCGGTAGGATCCTTTTGAATGATTGACGTTAATTCTTGCACGACACATGGTTAGTTGACTCAAATATTATATTTGTTGACTGGCTATTGATTTAAAAATTGTAGGCCGATGCGTAGCATTTATAAGAAACTACCCTTTACACTTAAAATCTCAGGTTAGTGAAAAACAAGGCGCTGATTGCTTGCTGTGCATGTGCCTTAAATGTCGATAAAAATTATAGCAGCTGTAGATTGTCGAAACTACCGCTAATAACTTCGCCTGAAACAGAATTCAGCGGAAGCCAATGGACGCCGAGTTCGGTATCTTTGAAAGGCGGTAATATTCAGGGAGTAGCAGAATCTGGGTGCCATAAGGATAGCAGGTAAAAATTTCTGTTACTTCTACTACTAATACTAAAACCAGCGAACATTCTCGGAGAATGCAAGGCCGTTGAAGGTTGCGGACGATAACGTATAATAGCACTTATGTGCACAAAATACGTTAACCCTTCAATATGATTCCATCTGTGTTTTCGTCTAGTGAACGTGACACGATCGTACAATGAAGGCCTACATACAGGATGAATGTACCGCCCTGCATGCCTGCGTGTTAGCGAGTCTCTGTTCCTAGAAAAAAATTGTTAGGTTTAGCTAGTTTGGTTCTGTTAGGCGAATACTCGCAAGAAGAGCTTGGTCTAAGAATATAGGTGAGCAGACAATGTTTATTGGCGAATAGTGCTCGTTACAGAATGACCCCGGATATATGCACACGGAGAGGTGTCTCCTCTCTCATGCAACAAACCTGCTACAAACAAAACAAACAAAAGTGCTAGCCTGTAATAATCTTTGTTGTGTTAGTTTCTCCCTTTGGATGTTGACTACAATTAGAGAAAGGAAAGAACAGTGATTGTCGTAATATAAGCAGCAGCTGTGGCAGGTCGTCACTTTTACACTAAAGGCAAAAGCCTCTTGAATTATCAAGTCTTCTTAATAGCCTTCTTTCTTCGAGCGCGCAGGATTTTTAGCCGACAGCAGAGATTTTGGTCTACCACCTGAAACAAATAGGGATCATTAGCGCATTCTTGTCTAATTATCGTATTATTATGATCGGTACATTAGTTATCTATTTATAAAGAATCAAGACTCTTTAGATTAATTTTCCGCCCTACCGGTTCTACTTATCTATCTTTATTACTATTAAACGCTGTGCATGTGAGCAATGCAACGACCACTTGAGGATACTCTTACTTAGAGATTTGTCTATAGCCTCAGTTGTGAGAAGGTATGCTACCTACCATAAAGGCTGCGGCGTTGTCGAAATACCCGCAGTAGTTGGGGGCAGAAAAAAGGGTGATAAGCTTTCTTTTACAGAAAAACTCATATCCATCCTCCACAACCTGTTGCATAAAATACGAATAGACAAATTCATTTGTTTGTGAAAGTGTGTACCAAAGGGCAGAACAAAACAGGACTTCATTCGATACCGAATAAGGTCATGGAATTTACCTGATGGCCCCTGCATATAAGTTCCATATCCTGTTTATTGAGAAAATCTTCGATAATGTTACTACCTGGAAAAGTTTGTTGTCATACGTTAGCGCTGTTGTGAAATATGCGGATGCCTAGCAAACATCGTCAACGACAGCAAGCTGAATTGATGCCCGTGGTCGTACTAACTTACGCACTACGTGTGGCGTAATGTAGATTCAATACCCTATAATCTTAATAGTGCTTGATCGTAATGGATTAAAATGAAAAATCATGCTACTTCATTAAAAATACGGAATAAACTACATAAAACCTAGTTACATGATGTTTCGTTGGACTTATCGTTGAATTAATGCTAATCTTTTTGCTTGATTGATAGCATTGATGCTTTTAATACATTATACTCCTGGCTGTATACGCAGTCTGTACTGCAGGATAACAGCGTATCGTGCTTCGCTAATGGAACGTCGAATCCGTATCTAGCAATCTGAAAATTCATACTTCAACTTCAGTTAGCATGCTTGGATTATTTATGTTGAGTGTCCAACAGCGTGTTCCTGTGACGTTCAATTGGTATTGTGTTAGCCTCTTACGGATACGTGTGGCAGGGACGCATTCTGCTCAGCACGAACGGTGTCAAGCAGTGCTTAAAGGCACTGTTGGATATCACTCGCCTACAGATTTATGGATGCAATCAAGTAACCTCAGTCGCCAAAACTAAAAATTAGTCGGAAACTTGGGTCTCGGTTCAAAAATCATTATAGATCTTTCATTATAAATGAAAATAACAAAGTTATGAACTAGCTATAATCGGTAGTTTGAGGCTGATACAAACTATCGGCCTGAAACTATCTATTTCCCAATTTAGTAAGTTCGCTAGGCTTGTGCTTTATTTAAAGAGGCTGAGGATAACCCCGAATGATTTGGTCGAGAGGAGACAATTTTGCAGTAGCATTATCACCACACACCTTCTGATCGGTGTACTAACGAGAACATTCCGTATGAAGAACAGCATATGAGTACTACGAACTGTATGAGCAACTATATAATTCTGCAATACGATAAAAACACTAACCGAAAACGACGGAAACGCCGCGATCGTTATCTGCCCAGCCGATGATATCCTTATCAGGATCAGACCAAAGGAGGTCGCATAGGAGGCCCGAATCAGGTACATCTACAGGCCGACGGATCTTCCGAATTTGTTCCATCGAAAGCAACTCTGGCGAAAGGCCGCCGTGACAACAGAATATCTGCGTTTCATTGTAGAGTAGTTAAAAAAAAAAATTGGATCTGAATTCAAATGTTAGCTACAGTATGTGATGCCATCTACACGCTTATAAACAAAGCCATGCTTTAGAGAAAAGCATGTTTTTGCAAATAAAGTATTCCCGCTAGCCTGTTGTTTAAGGTGACCTATCCATATTTCAGAGAAGTATAATGGAAATGTTAATTGGCATTCTGCAGAGTATTAAAACGTACGTTACTCCAGATACCTATGCGTATCTAATCTTCCGATGTCTGTGTCAAGAATTGCAATAAGGGTTAAAATACTTTACGACTAAGACACGGTGTAGATCGACGATTGAGAGCGTCACAATATCTTGTATCAATTAATTGAAAATGTTTGTATTATATATATAAAAAATATTAAAAAAAAAAATAAAATATGGCTTCGGAGAACATAAGGCCAAACATCGTCTCGCTATTTTACTTTCACCTAAAAATATAGAAATTCGGTAAAAATATCAATAAAAGCAATTTAGTAATTGATCACTCTTGGTGAGAGCGAACGTCGGGTTTTCATGGAACTTTTCGGATGAAAATGCTCAAAACATAGTTCAGGATGTACGGTAAAAAAACGCACTTTTTAAACCAATACATTAAAAAAAATCACCGGCGACTACATGTTTCATTGATTAACCTAAAATTGTTGACACTTCACTGAGCTGAGTTCCTCCGTACCTTTTCATCGACAATAGCAGCTACAGGCATACAATTGAAACATTCTGTAAACGTCTTCCATAACTTCACACTGTAACTGCAATGAACGTTCATTAAAAACGTTTGTAAAAAATAAAACGTTATTTTTCCAATGATTGTGCTACCTAAACCAACCGCCACCTAAAAACTGTGAACGATAGGACGAAAATGTTCTAGTATGTAATGTACAGTGGTACGTAATTACTAATTCTGCAGTGGAATTCGTATTTTGGATTGTAATTATAGAATCCTTAAGTCTGAACTGAAAAAACAATATTAACCTCATCAAAATACGACATGGTAGCGCTAAATCGGACATTTGTAAAATACAAAGGATATTTTAAAGGTCCTAGTTGTCGTGTCGAAAAAATATATATTTCTTTATATCTAATTTATATATAATAAATTCTATAGCATTCATCATTGGTACAGCCTACGAATGTGTCGGAGAAAACGGTTCTACTTAAAGGAAAACCATTCAACTGCGAGAAAAGCCATACTCGAAAAACTGATGCGCACTTTGTCGCTCGCTGAAATTGGCAGAAAAAAAATCGGTCGGCCGACGGACGGACGGACTCTGACAGGCATATTGGTCAAGTACAGGTGATGAAATAAGACAATCTAGATAAAAAAAATACAGCTCAAAACGACATTTGTAACAACAGATTGCAGATGTATATATCATACCCAATTCGAAAGTCGGCCATCGATCATAAAAATGATGCTATAGATCTTAAAATCAGGTTCTCTAGGATTTCAATAGAGAGATAAAACGTTGAGGGCCACGAAGAGAAGAACGCTTCCAGCCTCATTGCACAATATTGATTCTCAACTAAGGACGTTATTAACATAGCCAGCGTGCAAGGTACACGCCAGGACATCAATTTTGCTCGATGCAAACTTGGGAAAAACAAGATGGTAAATTGGTATAGGAAATTCAGTTAATAAATTATGATCTCTACAATCTGCTTAAACGACTTTGTCTCGTCTAACCTTGCTCAGTACCACAAATGCAACCAATAAACTTCAACAGATCTAAACGCGTTAACATGGCCTATATGACGATGCCATATATTCAGTGTCGACATTGATTTCTACCTACCGACGTTTGCATTCATCATAAAATCCGTATAGACGCGATATAGACGCAGCTTCATGATTACCGCGCAGTAGCTGGACCTGACGAGGATATTTAACTTTGTAGCAAAAGAGAAGCACAATCGTCTCCATACTGTGTTTACCTCGATCAACATAGTCACCTGAATGTGTTATTGAATCAAACGTCGTGGGTCAAATGGATGTTACTTTAGCACATATAAAACCCATCGAGGCGTGAATGTATCAGGATGGCGCTGCTGATAACTAAAAGGGGACCTAGAAAGTTATGATGGAATCAAAGGTTAGAAGGTCATTCACTTTGTCAGCGACGTGAGTGCCGATCCACTACTAGACGAAGACAAGCAGCCGTGTCCGTATAATTTTTGGTAAGAAAAAAAACTTCCTTTTTTATGGCAGATATTGGTTTACTAACAACTGGCTCCCTATTCTTACTGTTTACTCATGAGAAAATTCAAGCCTCACTGCTTGCCACACGCAGCTGCTGAACCCCAAACGATTATGGGATGCATTTCTATGGTATATATGAGCATGCGGCCATCGCTGGTAGAAAAATAGTAATAAAAATAACAAAAGGCGTAAAAAACAACACGTTAAGGTTTAATATATTTCGGATATCTACTTTGTATTTCATTAATGGCTTCAATGTCTTGCAATGTAGATTAAACGTAGCGGTACGCTGTAAAAGTGCGTAATCCAAGCCCACAACATATGTACCTAGCTTATCCGGGCCATTTTAATGGATTGGGCATTTCGAATTGTTTACTTATCGGCGTTTATAACTTAATTGGACGTTATTAGAGAACAACGACGATGTATTACTTGGTGACGAAATATTAAGTTGTTGTTTCTCGAGAGGTCGTTAGCGCAGTCCATCGAAGACTGCTGAAAACATTGGACTTTGAGCAGAATAGCTTGTTATCAGCGCAATCAACATCCGGGATGCGCAACCTAAAAGGACTTCAGTACTTCAAACGCAAAAATAATTTACAGTGAGCGAAATAAGAACTGGATAGTATCTTTCCTGTTGGCTTACCGTAAGATTCCCTATAGTACATATTGTACGTTCTCAAAACTCAAATGCTGAAGATGGAAAGATAGCTTTCTCACGAGCTCAATCCGACTGAAACATGTGCAGTGTACTCTAGAGACATTTTACACAACTACTATCAGGAAAAATTCCGCCGGGAGCACACCGTTACCACGGACAAGAGACTGCCCACTAGCGAAAGAATCCCGTCGTACAGAAAAGTCTTCGGTGACTCTACCGGATCAGTTCGGGAGTGAGCTGATGCTCTTATTCGAAATAGAAACACCTATTATTAGATGTGGTCTGAAAATAATATTGTTAATAATAACAAATATCTATATCGTATGGTATGTAAACACAGGCATAGCTGTCGAAAAACGCTGGCTTCAGTGAATTAGCAATAAAAGTAATACATCTAATATATATATATATATCAAGGTATCGTTTTCGAGGATTCGTCAAGTACCTCCCAAATACATATTCTTTGTTTTATTAACTAACTACATGTTACATTGGTGAAATGTAGACGATCAGCCCCCTAGCGTCAGAGGTTTAGCAATCTGAAAGACGAGAGTACTAAAAGGAAGTCCAGTTTTCATTTACGATGATAGTGCTTTAATCCAATGAATTGCTGTTACATAATACGCACAGAAGTATATCGAGCGGAAAATTTTTTGAAATGATGTATAAAGTGCCTTGTCGTAAAAAACATACCAAGAAAGAGGTAGCTTTTCTCAGGCGGATACCCTCCGACGTTGAAAATTTGTAGAAGATCGTGAAACTGACCATGTACATCACCACAGATCTGAAGTGGAGCCTCTACCTCGAGTAGAATACTCTCTGCCAAGAAAGTTTCGCGCGTGATATGACACAATCGTTCTACCTGTTTCAAACAGCAACATCGAACAACCGCGCGAGAATGAATCCCAAAAGTCAAAACGATATTTCGAAAAGTAAAATCATTGCCGCTCACCAGCCTATCAAAAGGGCTCATTGCGATCGATATTAAATATTGGTGACATTGCAGTTGTAGTTTATTGTACTTCTCCAATGAAACGTGCCATCTGTATTACCAACGTACCTCTGCTTCTTCGAGCTGAACACCTTTGCCGGGCATCGTATCCCGCACCTCAAGCAACTTCGAAATTAAACCGTCAATATCAATTGTCGGATTTAAAGCATTATCGTTGTTATTCTGAGTTATTTTGGGGGTTGTATCCATTTTACCAAAAGCTTTTCACGTAGATTTGGATGCAGGTCGATCCGCACAATCTATCTAGCACCAGTCAACGAAACTTTCAAGGCCGAAAAACGTACGTCGCTTTTATCACGACCCGGGCTTACTACCACGGTACGCTGGACTTCGTTTTTTATCAGTCAGACGAACAAACCAAAGGAAACGTTTGGTTCGATTGACCTCGAGACAGCCTAGTTTTATCCACAGCATTTTCTCAAGTAGTCAGAGCAAATAGTAACATAGGCGTCTACACAGAAGGATCCATCGCTTGAGATTGGCCTATAAGGAGAAGCACAAGCAAAACTAGTGTAGAGAACTCGATCTGAGTGGGCAAACACCGGAAACGTATGGTTAGAGTAGTCGCCGCCAGTCGCTACCGAGAAAAAGCTCTATTGTGATTGTTATCTCGTTTGTTACGCGCCTTATACAGCCCATAGGGCTGAACTGAAAGTGGCAGGACGAAAGTGTCCTTTTGGTGATTTGGATGTAATGTGTTTGCCTACTAAACTTTAGGTTACTCAAGGTTGTTTAGGTTAGAAATCATACATAGGTACACTTCATTTCGAGCTGAAAACCAGCCGTCCGATATAATGTTCAGTGCTAATACTCGATGTAAAAATAGAAACATTTATGGATAAAATTAGGTACATAGACTCCGACGTTTTCTTATAGCCGCGGCTGTTCCCGGCCGTCAGCCTCACTTCGTTCTCCTTAGCTAGCCTAATGATACAAAAAAAAAAGTACAAAAGTTGAAGATGAGTACCTTATCTGGGCTCTAAGTACAGCGAGCGTTAACGCAGTTGATCCTAATCAATGACCGGCACTTTATTCGAACAGATGAACATTTCATAGAGAAAGTGAAGCGGCCCAGAGGCTTTGGACACCAAAGTCAAATGCTAGAAGTAGGCGAAAGAGGATTTGAGCCGATTATCAAAACAGGGTTTACAGTAATCAGCATGTTGAATTACACGAGCAACGGCTCACTGAAGACGGCCATAGGGCCTGCATGGCTGTAGCTACTATCTGCACACATTTGCAGCCTCTCCATAGCATCTGAACGAGCTTCATAACGGCAAACTTTGTGACACAATCGTTATAAATTTTAGTAGTTAATAACAGGAGCAGTGACTTGTTCTAAATGCTGAGTACTGGTAGCGTTGCGAAAGCGGTTTTTATATTGGCCTGAATTAAGTCTTTGCTACCAGCTGCTATGAGTCAGGCTTAAACTTTGTTTAAACTTGACTCGTTCTGTATCATCGTTCTGACACGTTATTTGTTTTACCAGTGTTATCTAAAATCAGAATACGCGGCCGATTTTGATTGTTTTGAAGAAAAAATTTGCCAGTATAGAAGATATAGCTTCTTTTGTCGTTATATTATAAAATAGACAATAGACTAAGTCTCCAAAGACCAGAAGATATAACTTTGTGACAAAGGTCATTTTAAATCATTTCCCATAACGAACGTACATACATCACCCTTTCATTAATATACTAGATATGGTAACATATAAATCATTCACTGACCATTGGCCAGCATAGAATATGCCGATTTTTTATATGCCGATGCTAGCGTTTTTGTCGAACGTTTGAAGCGCTTCATAATAAAACTGCCACACATGGAAATTATGTCGAAATAAAGAATTCACTATTACTAAGAAAAAGTGGCGTTTCTATAAAGGCGTAAGATGTACAAGGTTACATTATTGCTGCTATTAGGAATAGTTGTATGACAAAATTGTCTACGGATTATAAGCAACAATTATGTCTTGTACCTTATTAAATCTCTGCACGATTTGACACTATACGTTCGCCTAAAAATTTCAGTGTATTTTGCAAAGATATAATGTCCTGTTTATTGTCGCCTAGCAACGTTTACTAGTAGGTCAAGAATTGGCCGTATTCCGACGTATCGACGACTCTGCGAGTAGGTCCAACAATGGCGTTTGTTCAAGGGTCATATCAACCTTATAGCTTGTTTCAACGTTAAACGTATATAGTGGATTTTACGTACGTATGAGTATAGTAGAATTTGAGAAAAGATGTCCGGGATACAAGCTGACGCAGTGTGCTTCTTTTCTACTATAAAGCATTAACTATAATTTTACATAATCAGAAATATTCGAACAGTTGTTATTACGTTAATTTTGCATTTTGTCTTTAATAGAAAAGCGTCAGACAACACTTTGTTTTTATTAAATTGTTTACTATGCAAATAAAGTATATTATCGAAGAAAAAATTAATTGCTAAGAATTATAGATGCTGTAAGTAAGTCCACAACAAATGAATAACGCGTTTGCAACTTATCCAAACATTACAGAATTTTTGCCAGAAGTTGTTCGACATTTTAGGTCCGTTCATGAGCCTCGTTCTTCGTTGGGGCTTCTCTGTATCTAGTCATGTACGGCATGTTAAGTTAAAACGAAGTAATATAGAACGCTACGTTATGTGTTCATACAGGCATCGGACCTGAAAAATTTGTAGGCATGTCTCTTACTGTTTAGAGTTTTACATCTGACATGAACTCTAGGTATCAGACCGCTGGCCCACAGCACGAAACGGCGTGTGTCCATGCCCAGATTCGAACCTAGACCACAACGAGTCTTTAATAATTAGCAAGCAAATACGTTGCCCACTAAACCATCACCGTAACACAGATACACGTCTGGCGATCTCCCGTATGTAGTTGGCTTTAGTCTTATCCGGACCGACGATATTGCAGAGTTGAACCGTATTTTTGCCTTTTCATTTTGTTTACCGAGATTTACCGAAGTCATCTCTTGCTTGATTTGATAAATAACCCCCTTTCATATGAATCTGTCGAACTGTAGTTCTGTAGGCCTAGTACTGTAGGCATAGTAGCCTCTGCACTGTTAACTGTTTAACTTTATTTATATTATTATTATAAAATCGACGGATGAACAGGTTAACGCCACATCGAATTACACTTTCACCTTTCGTAATGACTTCTCAAACGAAGACCCAAATAATGACAGAGCTGTGCGCCGTACCATAATATGTAGTGACAAATTAACTCCACCGATTGTCCTAGAGAGGGATCCCATCTACAGACATTTTACCATCAGCTATTTCCTCTCCTAACCCGTCCCACTAAGTTTTTATTTACAATTTTTTAATACTTATTGATTTTTGTTTCATGTTCTTGTTATCGACTCGAGTTTACTTGGCTGCTGGAGCGACCCTTCGCAAGCTGTCTTTCGTTGTGTTCGTAGCTGTGGATATATGTGCCCTTAGTTTTTTCTTAGTTCAGCGTGTTGGTCGATTCAACAATTTTTCAGTGACTTTAATTTTCCTTTGCTTCACCCTAATTTTATGCGAGCCTGGTAAAATTTTCATATTCCGTTCCATATGTCCCTACTGGTAGTATCCAAATTTGGGCCTAGGGCTTCCTAACCTTTGATTACCTTGAGTTTAGTCATGTATGTTTTTTTGGATATCCTCAACGGCACTGAATCTCTATATTCACACTATATCGTGTTTCAAGGGATTTTGCAAAGCCTTGTCAGAATTCCTTCTATATGGAAGCCCGCCGCGTCTGTCATTTTTTGCGCCCATAATATGTAAGATTCCGTTGTAAGATACGACCACTTCTACACGAGTTTTTTGTCCTTTAGTTGTTTAATGTTTTTAGGAATCCTGTCGGTGTCCTCGCTGTTAAGCCATGTGAAGTAAGACAATCTACGGCACTTTCCATTCTTTCCGAAGGATTCTTGAAACTGCCGCGTAGTGAGTTATCGTTCTCTATTTCGATCAACATTTTTCGGAAGAATAAAGTTATAAACGTGTCCGCTCTGACCTCTAGTGTCAGCTGGATAAAAATCCACTTAAATAATCCCCAAAAAAGACAGCGAATGAATTATTTTTCTCGGCGGAGAATTTTGCACCCGGTCAATCAACAGGGCACACAGCTTGGATAGCACTGACGATCCTCCCTCGTCGTTATAACCCACTCTGGCTTGTTGTTTCCTTCACACGTCCATTAATCGTCTGCTGCCTTAACTATCTGGCTAGTCCTTGTTTATAGTTCCAGTGGCGGAATAATTTTAGTTATTATAATAATATTAGGCTAAAACATAGAATGATGGCTTACTTGTCCTGCCCAGTAAACAACACTGAAACAATACTGGTCTGCCGATGTACTAGCTATACTTGCTGGTAGCGGTTGTCGGTAACGTTCGATAAAAAACAGTCAACAACCCTGCTTTCATAATTGCTTGATTTATTCCTGTGAATGTTTGTAGCTTTGCAATGCATCGCCCTTTAGTCGTCTCTTGTCAGTTCCGCTAGATACAAAAAGGCACCATTTGACGCGATTTAATACTCGACAAGGGCGCTTGAGGCAGTAGAGTTTCTCTAAAAGCATTGCCTGTTTCGAATTTCTTAGTGTATTCCGGTTATCTAATAGAGTGCTACCAAACTAGTTCTAAAGACATCTGTCCATTTACGTGGCCGAGATTGGCAAAACATTACTAAATAAACGCCCTTGTTCCTGCCGCTACGACCACGGCTAGCTTTCATTTGATCCGTCCGACGACCTCCACGAGTTCTTGTTGTGTCTTTGCTATTATCATCGTACATATTTAGTCAAATGTTGACCCGGAGATCGGTCCAGGGGGTCTGAAACTTTGCCAGGGAATCGAAAAATAAGGAACAGGAAACAGCAGTGATTTCCCAGTTACGATGTATATATTTACACACATTGTGTGAAAGGGATGAGTGCGTCGTTCCTACGCTGTTGGTAAGTTCAAAGCTTGCTCTTTTCCTTTCGCGAAGCCCATAAAGCGGAAGTGGCGAAATTCAAAGTGATGTAGACCCACATCTTTAAGCCAAGTATATTTTTCCCTTCCTGATATACTCCAAAAGACAAACGCTACAAATTTTGCTTTTGCAACTCTCGCTGCCCTTTCCACTAACAATTTTTCAAGCTTATGGTTAATCAACTGATCAACTCTGCCTCCGATCACCATTTACTCCAATCACAAAAAAAACCTTAAAAGTTAAAAAGTAGATGTCAATATTACAGGAGCTAGATGTTTTTTGAGGTATCTTGGTATTTCGATTTTTCATGTATCATATACGGTGGAATGCTATTCTTTTTACAGTGGTATAGCAATAGAACTAGGCTTTAAAGATTCCCGATCTCTGTAGTCATACATGGATATAGCTGCCGCATTTATCAGACAATGGAGAAAGATGTAATTTGTCGACTCCCAGGCCCAGCTTGTCGTTCACCTATCTTAGCCACTATAGGCCCGCTAGTCATTCGTGCGGGTGTATTTTAACGTGCAAAAAATCAGAAGAGTGATACAATCAAGGACATCGACAGGTCCGAATAAGCAGGCGATGGATCCAACAAAAAAGAGGAGCGATAGAAAAGTAAAAGGGGGGGGGGGGGGAAACTACGGTAGACACCTTCTGCTGATGACTTCAAAAGATCGGGGAATCAGAACCCAAACCACCTGCCGCATACTAAAAATTAAATAAATAGAAGCTGACTGTTGTGATTTTTAATCGCTCAGTGCTCATCTCGTTTATCTGTTGCCCATCAGCCCCGATTCGCCTTGTTTGAATGCTATTGACTACATCTGTTCAGTCGTCACTTTTCCCTCAAGAAGGCGCGCAACTCGCTAAAACTAAAGATACGCCAAGCCATTTTTAAGGCTGGGGCGTGTCTGTCTTTAGTTTCTTGCTTAGTTAGGGGTTCTTGAGCTTTTCCGTCATTTGCCCTATCCTCAGGCAGCCGTTGCGCAAGTGAATAACTAGTGAGTGACCCTTCGTATGCCGCTTAATCAGGTGCATGGAAAAGGGAAACCCTCTACGGCGAAAGAGACCGGCGCCAAGGATGTACGGAGAATAAGGCAGAATAAAGCCAGGAATAGCAAACGGTACGTAGAAGCATATTCCATATTTCATCCATTGCGATGCTGTCGGTTGACAACGGAACTATTCTCTCGCTGATTCGCCACCATTTCCTCTTTTGCCTGCCCAGAAAGAAAGAGTTTTCCAAAAAAAAAGTACACAAGAAGGTTGAAGATCTTATCAGGAATAATGGCGACCAGGTAGAAGAAATGGAAGGAAAGGACAGACCAAGAGACAGGAATAGTTCGTACGATATCTAGAATTATAAGAACAGTGCTTCAGTCGACTCGGGATCATCTTAGCGGCGGTCTGGAGCAGAACGACGGCAAACGGAAGAAAGCGAGTGAAGTGAGATCTTCCCAGCGTCGTCGTTTCCCTTCGTCTCTCTACCAATATTGTCTTCTTTAAGGCCAGCCTGATAGCAGGCAACAAGGAAGTGAACTTATGTACGTCGATAAAAGCGAGCTCTGATTTGAAACTGATATTTTTACTCATATATATATATATATATATATATGTAAAGAGCGAGAGAGAAAAAGAGAGAGGGGGAGAGAGAGAATGGTGTCGAAATGGGGAACTTCCGACTATATAATAAAAGCAGATAGTTCAATAAAACCGCATATGTTAGAAATGTCATTGTTGATGGTTATAATTGTTCAATATTTCAACTATTCTTCACAACCATACCTTCCATTTCCTAAATCGCTTACCAGTCATTCTTAAACTATTTTTTTTAATCTAAAATAACTTTATTCTGTGCGTCAAGCATATTGGTAGGCATAAATTCGACAGAGTGTCGCTCAAGTGTACTACGTGCCGAAAGAATCCTACGGAAATAAATTTTAGCTTGATAGCAGGCCACGACATGTAGAAGATCAAGCTACCAAAAAATTATTTCCAAAAGTGTTCGATAATTTTTTGAGGCCTTCAAACCTCAATTATAGATGACTATCTGGTCTGCCTTGTAGAAATCTTTTTTGGATTTCAGAAGTCACACGAGATCTGGCACTGATGTAGACCGTCGACTTCGGGCAAGGGAAGTAGTTAATAGTTTTGCTGACATTTCTCCAAGCGCGAATAGATCAGATGATAGCTAACCTTAGTTCAAATTCCAAGAACGGTCCACTGTTTTCGAGCATAATGGCCTTGTTCCAAAAAGAACCGACTTCGTTCTGGCACCAGGCGTATTCGGTGAATGCCTGTTTACTACGACCAACAGCCGGCCAAAGTTTGTCCGGCTTTAGACGTTACCCTGTACATATATATATATACCTTAACGACAAAGAACACACTTCTACGCAACAAATCTTACAGGAAGTATCAAAGCTGAATTAAGCTTTGATGCTTTCCAGAATAGCCTTCCGCATAATTGTTCGTCCTTGCGAACTTTACACATCATCCTGTGGCTGAAGTAGTATATTTTTTAACACCCTTTGCCAGCGATAGCGGTTGCTATATTATGCTATGCATGTTTAGTGCACGAGTAGGACAAAATTCAGTTTATGTTAGGTCACGTAAACAAGGGCTTTTGCAGCACATCGTCATGGAGAGTGTAGGCTTTTATCGGCCACGGGTCATTCTTTTCTAGCTAAGATTTCAGTAATTAAGATATATGCAATATGTAAAAAGCTAATATTTTGGCTGGTTAGATAGTCGCTTAGTGCAAAAAGCTGCACAAGAACAGCTAAAGCTGTTGCCGGGCTGTCGCCTCTTACTTCCACCATCCACCTCCCTTTCGTCCTCCAGCTGTACACACATTAGCGGTAGATTTGTTCGTGCAAGGATTCGTCCTATCGTGAACTTTCGCTGTGTTTAAAGAGGAAGTGATTCTCGTAGTGCACTAAAGCCAGGTGGTAGAGGAGTGGCCACATATCGTAGGAAAGGACACCAGACGATTCGATAGTAGATATAGAGGGCCGGATGTTTGGATATTCACGATCTTTCTGCCGCCAGCTTGAAATGGACCATCAGGCTCCTAGCTTGCCATCTGTGTCGTGGCCACCTAAAACCTTGGTACGGCTTAAAAGGATAACGGGAGTTAAGTGAGTGAGCGGGCCGTCATCGTCATTGTCGTCGAATAAAATGGACCTTTTTTTGCATACAAGTTATAAACTTACAGGGCTTATTGCATCCAAAAGTGGGTTAGAAAAAAGGAATAGAGATGCTTGCTGCTGCAGCGTTTACATAGTTGAAAAAAAATCCATAGAGCGCATATACTGAAAATGGCGGAGTCCTTTAGCTTCACCCGGCAGACTCGGACAATGTCCAGCGGGGCTTTCTAGTAACATTGTCGTAAACCCAGTTTTTTTTTACTGCTGTTGGCACGACAAGTGCCCTTTCCTCTTTTCGACGTACAGAGTGGTCCCTACACGCATGTCTGGGTCGTCTGTCTCAGCTTGCACCGCTAGTAGTAATCGTAGTGGGATGTGGCTAGCCAGGACTCATTGGCTGGTTCGTTCAGTGATGGCGGCTAGGCCAGAAGTGATGACGACGGCGGTGCTAGCACAGGCTGAAGTGGTGGCCAATCCCTGTGCATCGGCCAGATGACTCGATTCCACTGGGCCACTTTCTCTAAGACTATCACTCTAGGCTCGACAACTGTAGCCCAATGCCTTCAACTTAGACGGGCGAGCTAGTATTTTCCCCACTTGCTGAGGCAAACGTGGTACTTGCGGAACAGGCATACACACATGCACACGTAGACAAACACACATGCTCCCACATGCAGGCACATATGGAAGAAGAAGAAAGAATCATAAAGGCAAACGGCTCGGTGCCAGTCCAGCCGCTGTCAACGTACGCCATTTTTCTATTTTTTTTCAAGTCATTGCCTATTCAGCTCCTCACTTCGAAGCAATAGAAAGAGCAGCAGTAGTAGCAGTGGGATATATAAAGTGAACGATGGACTTTTCCGACAGCCATGGTTATACCTTTCGCCCTTTCTTTTTGCTACGCTTTGTGTAGAAAGAAAATGGGAAAAAGTAGCACTGCCGCTGGTTCGTCTCCCCTTAGCAACGGCACTTTCTTTGGCAACTACTGCCACTGTACACGGTGTCGAGTGAGGACTATTGGTGGTTTGTTGTCAACATCGGTCCGCCAATGTCCTTAGCCAAAAGAACGTGATGAACTCGGCGGCGGCGGCCCAACTCGACAAAGGCGGACCCCGACAGAAGGACACACAGTAAACGCGCTAGCCTATTGGTCTTCGGTCTTTGCTAGGGCAAAGTTTAACCGGCCCAATATCAGAAGATGCAATATTAGACTAAAGAAGGGTAAAGAACAGTACTTGGATGAAAACTGAGTAGGGAAAGGGAAATAGAGAAAAGAGCGAGGGAGAAAACGAGCGAGGGAGAAAACGAGCGAATGACGAGAGAGAACGTCAAATAGGCTTTACGAAGGCATCGGCTTTCTCATTTTGGCTTCCTTCGTCCAAAAAGTGCCTATCGGTTACCATCGTGCTGCAGTATAACACATGTATATGTATGTGCGCATTGAGTGTAATGAATGATCCTTTCATTCAAGCCACACCAGCGTCGACGCTATGCAACTGTGTGTATTCTTCGGTTCGCTTTAACCGAGACAACAAACTACATACGGAACACAACCTTAATATTTCCTCTTCCGATGGTTTCCTACTCTCAATATACTATTACAACAGTAATATAAATACTGCTAAGTGATATTAATACTGTTAGGCCTTGAATTGTCCTGTTGAAATGCCCAATCCTGATGTCGAAGTAAAGCATCTGTTCATTGAATGTTCAAAAGAAGAGGGGATCGACTTTTCGAAATTGAGCAAGTGCAACGACTAAATGTTTATTCGAATTTATTTAGTTCGCTTGAACGAAACGATAACTAACTCATCTATGGTAGATTAGGCCATGAAACCGTATCGGTAGTGTGCTTTCAAGTATTTCGTATTTGTATACCGCTGGTCCGCTGATGAGGTTCTCCTGTTTGATGATTTCAACTAGCTGACCTTGCTAAACAGATGTGGCTAAAGGAGCTTCGTTGACTCGCATATACGTGAGCCAGGTGCTGCGGAAGTTGCTTTCATGCTAAGTGCCAGCCTCTGGCGAAATCATGTAAGAAAGGAGAACTTTCCCACCGTTCGAGGGTGATTAGCATTAATTTTACTCCGCTAGCTGGGAACACGAGCAATTGCCTCACACATAAAGTTGCTTAGTTGGCATAGGCCTCTCTATATTTCCAGTTTTACGACCGGTATCGCCGTTAGGCGTTCCATTAGACGGCTGGCTCCCAGCACGAAATGAACTGTGCCCATTCAACCACAACGTGTCCTCAGGAGTAGTAGGCATATATGGTAATCGCTAAGCTATCACGGGGACAATCGACCTAGGCCTAGATAAACGTTATGCGTTCTTACGCACCATCACACTGTTGATAGTCTTTTGAACAGCATGTTTTTTGTTAACTCTATAAATCTACTAAAGCTTATAGCGTTAACATTTTTATCAATGATTGCCTACGTCATAGTGGGAAAGAATTAAGTTGTAATATTTTCGTTGGTGAGTGCTCTGTACATTGATAGAGAGCCTTTAATAAATTTGAAAAAGCTGTTGAGCGTAAACTATAAACAGAATTGAGAGGTTCAGTATGAAAGGTCAGTGCCATGCCGTTCTGGTCATTGTTCAGAATATGTATCGATTTATACTACATACGATGAGTACGACAGACGTATGTCCGCCCGATCTGAGCAGTCTGATGTAGATTAATCAATCAATGGTTTGAAAAACCACTGTGTTGCAAGAAATATTAAATACTTCCTACCGATCCAAAAAAAAAAACCGCTTTATTAAGTTTATTGACCAGAAGGAGCGGTGATTCATTGGGGATCTATGCACCCTCGCCCCCCTCTACCTAAACGCTTTGGTTGTACCGTTTTAGGTAGGCGTATAGTGCTTAAGCAAAATGAGAAGGCTACAAGAAAGAGGAACTCTCTAAGAACGTGGCGCATAAGTCTCGAAACAGAATGACTACAAAATGTGCAAGAGTATGTTATTAGTTTTTAACTTATAATGATATTTTTTGCATACTCGATGCGAAGACGTGCGTCGGACGTGGCTTTAATGTGAGTCATAATACATTTACACACAGAACGGTCGTACGAAGAACTTCAAGTTGATAGCGCTAACTGGTATTTAAAATAAGAAATAGTGGAGCCGAGCCAAGCGTATGTTTATTTACTCCTTTTCTATACACAACGAGTATTTATCGACGTAGATATCGAAAATAATATACTTAAAGCATAAGCTTTAATAAACAATAAATTTGCCATGCGCGTATAATTCCATCTTATTACGAAATATTACTTATTTTGTATGCATTTGGTGAATGTGTTGGTTAGGAGATGGGAAAAATCCATACCCACTCTCGAACCTCACGCTTCTAGGCTTGATTGTAGCCAAAACAGAAAATTGTTCTGTGGACGTCTAAATCACTAAATACGCAACTTTGTCATGTAACCTCTTTTAAGTAATCCATTGATCATTTTGCTATTTAGGCCGACGTGACTTCAGCGACTCCTAGTCTTACAGAATTGACGAACACGGTTTCTATCTGGTTCATGGTAGCTTTGACAAATCAGATAAGGGGCCTATTTGGTCTATTCATCCGTGTCCAGTTCCTGTCAGTCCTAGCGGGCGTCGTGAAGAACGACTGATTTAGTTATTTTTCTGCCTGTCAATAAATGTGATAAGCCAATGTCCAAAATACGGTTACTTATTTGCCTGCGAGCGGAAGAAAGGGTAATCCGTCCGTACAAGGCCGGAAGAGTGTAGTTGTGTAAAAGAATCCCCACACCAGCTGTTACTTTAGCGACATTTGCCAGGTGTGGAGTGATATAGGCAAGGATGACATTGCTTTGTCCATTGGTACTTCTATGTTAGAAAGCTTTTTTTACTTGATGCAGCCGGGCTATATATATATATATATATGACTTTATTCCTGTTTGTTTGTTTAATCTGTTCGAGTCAGACCGAACCCTTAATGTGGGCTGATTTTTAGCGGGTTGTTAGAGCTTCGTCCTGGGAAGAGCTGTGCCTAGGACGAAGTCGATTGGATGAAGACTTATTCCCGGAGGGGGCTCATACTCTGGAGCGTAACGTTAATTTCAGGAAATCCTTCGTTTTTTTTTCTTCTTCGATTTTTGCTTCTTTTAGGTTGTTTTTTTGCAGGAATGTCTTACAGGTGTCTATAGGAAAGCTTTAGGCACTGAGATAGGCTATATTTTTTCTACGACGAGATAGCAGCGGAATGTTTGCACAAAGGTCTATGTAAAAGGGCGTTGTTTTCGACACTTATCAAAAGTCGTCGCCAAGCTGAATCTAGACGCTACGTATGTTGTGGATGTTTCCGCGTGAAAATGTTGAAGACCCCATTGACGAGATCAAAACGGTCACATGACACGAGGGGTAAGAATGCGTTTCAAGTTACCTTTAAATGTTTTTTTGAACAAATTTTTACTAAGTGTCGATTGGGAAATTATACTGCCTATGAACAATTTGTCTCAAGTTATTTTCTTGGATTTTTTAAGCTTAAATAACAAAATATCGAAACCATTTTCTTTTATTTAGCTGAAAACACCATTCCGTTGGCGGTAGTTTCTTACACAAGTCGACAGATCTTGACGAGTCGAACATAAATGTGATACATCTTCCTATAGATATCTTGACGCGAAAAAAGCCAAAAACCAAATGTAGTAGCTTTTGCCCTCAGGCGATACTGGGTACGTTTCTTAGAGATCGGCATACCCTACCCACGTGCGTTTCGGGAACAGAGTCATTTAGCCAATACTAAAGAAAAAAAACAGTAATCACGTTGCAAAATAGCACCGAAGGTTAGCATAGCTGAACCCTTTGCCGGACCTATAGAGAAAAGTGCAAAAGGTTTCTATAAAATTTCAATAAAATAATTGTTAATATGAACTCCACTTGAAGTTCTCGTTAGTTGATGAGTAATGGATGAAGCCATTACTGGACAGATGACGGCTGCGAGTACATATATATATTGTTAAACCTCTGCGTCTCTTCTCTTGTTTGTTTAACCCAAAGCAGCCTCTTAATGTGGTAGGATCGGATGGATTTTTAGTGAGTCGCTGGAGTTTCACCTTAAATAGAGCTGGGTATAAGATAGAACCCATTGGATAAACACTTTATCCCGAAGGGAGTTTTTTCATCCCATAGATGGTAATGTTAATTCGGGCAAAATAGTTGTTTTTTGCGTGTTTGACCTTTTTAAAGTTTTTTTTTATTACGGGACTTTTTTCCACATGCCTATGTTGTATGTATAAAATTGTTAGAGCTAAGATAGGTTATACGCGGTGGAGCTTTTGCTGAAAAAAGCTCGCAAGCAAAACAGAACCCGAATGTTTACATAAACGTCTATGTAGGGTGGATCGTTCTTGGTAGCTCCCGATAAGCTGGATTGAAGCGGTGTATACATGTCCCTATAGTCAAACCTTATTTTTTAGGAAGAAAACATAACGGTCCATACAAAGCGGTTTTTCTTTTACGTTAATCGATAGATCCTGACGGGCTGAGTAAAAATACACGTAGGGCTAACTGCTTGATGGAATGCTTAACGGTGGTACCGAACGTAGAACTCGAAACATTGGGGTCCTTATACTTGAAACAAATATTTTGAGTAGAAGTTGGTTTGCCTACGTAAAAATAGGGTGAAAATGCGTGTTTTGAGGGAACTTTTAGTTTCAATGTCGATAGGAATGTTGAAGCGTTAAATGAAGCGCACAATTAATTTTCTATACTACTAGTTTTTAAGGAAACTGCCAAAATGTCAAAAAAATGTAAGAATCTTCAAGTTATGAGAAACAGAATCAATATGCCAAATGAAACATACTCAATGTAAAATATGTACCAACTCAACCGGAAGGGATAAATCATCATAAAATATTTGTCATATCTTGATTTAGTTTAGCATATACAGCTACTTATTATATATATACGTATATATATAAACATTTTTAAGCCTTGGTGACCTTTCAGAAAGAAAATAAAAAAGTATATCAAGACTATACCAAGAATATAACATCTTATAGGATTAGCCAACTTTGTTAATTGCAACGTCTTTAAAGAGCCAGCCGAGAGACGACTGAACTTGCGTTTGACCCTATATGTCGGTCAAGCCTGTTTCAGTGCGCCCTGAAAAAAGGGTCAATCGGCTAACACTACAAAGTTCTCGTTATCGCCTAATAGAAGTGTTCCAAAGGCTAACATCTAACGAGCGAGACAAATCCAGAGTTAGCTAAGCCCTCTAATAAACATATTAGAACAGCTTGACAAAATAACTGCAAAACAGTAATGGCTAAGTGAGACAGTATAATTTTCACGAGATGGCTGTTAATGTATCTTATAGTTTACATTAAATTGATGATATCAGTGAATGAAATGAGGCGCGGGCCGAAACCTCGAGTTTGTCTGGTATATATATATATACCCTATTGACCCTACCTATTGACCATTTCATTCTTCTCGAAAATAGTATAAAGTTCAATCAGTCCTACCAAGTATAAATCATGACATTTTCCGATCGAGTTAGCGTCAGTTTTAAGTTCAGACGTATCTTCGAAAGCTACCCATTCCTTAGACTTCTTCGTGTAGATATAGGTACACTTTTTTTTGTGATCTCTGTGTAGCAACATATCATTACGGCTATATATTGCTTGGTGATGGGCCAAATGTCCAGACGCAGTTTTTCTTTGTGCTTTTTAGCCAGTCCTCTGGTGCACCCCAGCTTCTAATTTTGAAGTAAATCCCGTAAATTTAAGACGTTTATCACGTGACTGTAATTTATTTTCCAGTTTAAAGTCACGAGTTTTTTTCTGGCCGTCTTCCTTCAAAAGTGCGGTCCTCATTCGCCTTAGGGAACCGATCGAAAACTGTATCCTCTAGCTCTAAGATGCCCCTATTGAACTTTTTGAGCCACCTTTAGGTAGTCCTCTTATGCACGAGATTCCTACCGTTCTCGATAATAATATCCCGAGCTAATTTTGCGGAGGTTTGACTTTTGCAGAAAGCTAAGTAAGGTAGGTGTCGAGGATGCGCTTTTTTCTACGAAAAACACCACCTTAACTTGATGTAAACTTCACTTATCATACAATGAAATTCGCGTAAGCTTACAGAAAAAGAGGAAGCACGTTCCTGTGTAAAAGTAAATGCTTGGCAGGTGAAAGCGAAGGAAACTATTTGACGAAGGAGTGACACTACCCATACACCAATTTAATATATACTATACTTTGACGTGTACCCTCGTCTACAAATGACAATAGTCTGATGAATATTCATTCTCTCCCAAAACAAGCAGTGATACACTCCTGTGGCCGAAAAATGGTTCTAAGTACCCACACATCAGACCGCTTCGTGTTCATAGAGGCAAGCGACGAGACGTCGTTGTCTTCCACTAGCAAAAATATCGAAGGGTAGATAGATTCAAGACAGAAGATCTGGTTATAACTCAGGCTACAGTACAACAAGCTAGAGGGCGGAAGCTAAACGAAGGACAGCGCCCAGAAGACCAATATCGGATCAACAATTGGTCTCGACAGGACCTTTCGGGATGTCGACAGTGGTGGTCATGGCAGTGGAAAACTCTCCTCCGAGTTGTTTATCCTGCTGGTGTGTCGTCCTGGTTCTACATTGGTGTTTATGTAAGTGGTACAAGCTAACAAGGCCGCATAGGGACAAACATATACCAGTAATCTTATTTGGACCATCGGCTCTTACGAAGTTTAGAGTAAGTCTTAGAAACCCAGAAAGGAAAAAGAAACAAGTATGCGACTTCCATATCCAACACAACTGGACACGTAATGCGGCTGCGGCTAGTGGATGGTGCGAGAGATTGAGAGTTCAACAACATATAGCGAAAAATATCCAAATGTATATTCTTAGTTTTGACCACCGGTTGCAATTTCTTGTGGACTTCTCCGCCATGGCAATAAGCATTTTAGAAGTTAATAGTTCTTCGGTACCTATGGTTTATGTCTTGGGCATAGTCATGTTCAGATTATGAATAGTTTTGACACAAGTAACAGCTGAAACGCAAATAACGCCTATTTTTTAAGCATATGCTAACGTTATGTCATCGAGTGCTGAATGGCCAAACGATTCGAAAAGACGGTCATTCACATGAAAGGGTCGAAGTTTCAGATTTGTCCGGACTGGAGATATGCTCGAGACCCAGTATAAGTTCATTGTGGCTATTAATACGTCGATAGGAATCTACCGACTCAGGAACCAATCTGTGATGAATAGCTCAGGGTAGCAATTGTTTGAGAAGGAAAAGGCCAAATATTGGCGACGCAGTAAAGTCATCCCCACCAGAAACGCAGCTTTTCGATGCTGGTAAATTCTAATGCGCTCTTGAAACATCGGGTTGATTAGCCCATCCGCTGCTACCCAGTTATGAATATATTAGATAACTAATACATCATAAAAGTAGTGCAATTCCAATGCATTTACAAACGTTATCTTCAATGCTCAGGTGATATGAGAAACAGTGACAGATCCTGGCGATGCAATGTCTTCTGTTTCGATTAGATGAACTGAAGCTTGAAGGGCCTGGGCGACGCTCCTCTGGTCGCAGGAAAAGCTTATTATTTCCTTATGAATTATATTCGCACATTACGAGATGTAGAATTGGCAGTCAACGAGCGGCCGTAGCTATTTCTCCTTTATATACCAGCTGAAAAGTATGCCTTCAATTTTTGTACAAGCACAGCGTCCATTGTGAGTGTACTGCTCCGAAAGAAATACCGACTGCTTTAGCAACGACCAACTACTTTACTGAGCGCCATGTTTTACCTACCGACTTCGCTCCGTTTTTCCCCCGTGATGTTAAAGGTCTCTCCGATTTTTTGGCTGGCAGCTTCTGTATTGGTCATCCCGTTGAAGAGCAAAACAGGCTAAAGAGGAGAATGAGAAGCAGCATTGAAGAGCTCTAGGAGTATTCCGGCACTTCCAAATGACTAGCGCCTTTCTTCTGGAAGAATGGGCAACAATGAATCACTAATTTCTGCTCACTCATTCCGAGAAAAGGGAACTTGCTGATAACGGAGGTGGCATTGACAGCTCTGAGAAAAGGAATCGCTGTATAATGGTACCTCGTATCGTTGCGGAGATTACCGGAATGAAAACGCGGATGATAGTTCAATCGGATGGCTTTGTAAAACCGTACAACATCGTAGCTCGATAGTTTAACAAAATGCCGACGGGGAGTCCGCGTGCGACACGCGTAGTTTTTTTTGTCCATATAAATCTGATTATATAGTCATGTTGTCGTCACCTTATCAAGCCAAAGTTTATTTCAAATCAAATTTAATTATTTAAATTTGCCCGGTCAGTCCTAAAAGGTTCCTACTTTGAGCAAAGGCTAAATGAATCCAAGGATATCGTTCTATGGGTCAAACAATGTGTAATCGTATAATAATTATAAGATGGATAGCTTTTTGTTGATAATTTCGTTCTTGGCCCTTTCTGTTTGACAGTTTATTGCTGGTATTTGCAGAACGATAATCGTTGAAACCGTGGTATTTTTTAACTTTATGCAAAGCCTCACGTTCTGTCGACTAACGTAAAGAGTAAATTTAGACTCTATCAAACAAGCGTATGTCAATATACTAGCGCTTACTCCTTAAAGTAATGGTGGGTGCCCATTGGTGTTGAAGCAACTATTCTACTGGTGCATAAAAAACATGTGGCATAGCAGCAAAAATATTTTTTCCAATATGACAGGTTAAAGATCTTCATCATTTCCAGCTTTGACTTCTCGTTTTCGGTCAGTGATCAGTTAGTAGTAGTTCAAAAAGATCTGCTGATCCGTGTAACGGTGACGGAGGCATAAAATTTTTTTTGATGCTGAAAAAAGTGTGGGACCAAAACAATCTGTGGGTAAATTTTTGTTAGCTATACACTATGAAAAAACCATTTAAGAATTTGGCGTGTGGGGCATTTTCTCGGAAGCGGTTGTGTGTTGATGTGTCTAAAATATCTACGGAAAGGAAGGAAGACTAAAAAACTATATCTACAGGGCGCTTACTCTGTGAAACGCTGTCGCCTGGTGAAACTATTTCAAAAACCATGTGTCATAAGCCCTGTCGCAAACCCTCGTGTGCCCCCCAAAAGCCCAGATAACCCGTTTGGCTTGCTCAATGGGGAATATTGGCAAAGGTAATATACAACAGACCGTCTGCCTTAAGGAAGATTGTGATCTTCGTGAAGATTAAATTTCGCAACATTGATGTGTTCCCGTGCAATGGATCTTTTCATGAGTTGTACCAACGGACATTAGACGTAGCTGTATCGAATCATCTGTAGAAAAGGGTAAGAATAGCAGATTCACCTGGTCCGAAGGTCCCTTGACGCCCATGTTACAAGAATGAAGCAAGCATTTATCGGAGATACTTTATGCACTTGGTTTCGAGAGCCTAGCTTATCGATTCAATGTTGCGCTGACCCTGTCGGATCAGCGTTTTAAAAATGGCTGACAATTTACGGCAACGTAGTCCCAACGAATACGTTCTGTCTATTCTGTTCGCTGGTGCGGAAACTTTCTTTAAAAAAATTCTATATGCCAAATCTGTTATACCACACATGTTGCTCTAGTTGCATTTGGCAGTTTGGATAACACGGAACATAATTCTCTAACTACTAAGTGGTATATTGTTAGCGCGTAATTACACTGCTTAAAAATAGCAAAATAAAAGGAAATTCTTTTATTGACTCTATAATTGAACCAGCTGTAATGAAACCACTAATCGCGTGTAAAATGTCTATGAAAATTAACGTGTCAATTACTCTGTCAGCTCTTTAATACCTGTACACAGCAGAAGTTGGCAAATAATGTTATTTCTATTTTGAGAGTATGTCTATCCATAGCTTTAGGGTGTTTCAACGTCATCAGTTCTCAAACGCACGTAACGTTTTGATAACGCCCTTTAGGGGCAGGCAGGCAGGCAGGCAAGCAACATTCTTTACGGGATTCTTCTCTTGAATGGGCTCTAGTGGGTAGACACAAGAGGGAAAAAGCATTGGTTGGTTCGGGAAAATAAAAAAGCTTAGCCTAATCCAGGCTGGCACATTTAGAATTCAGGAGCCGTATGGAACGCTCCGGTTTGGGGATCACAGGTCTTGCCAGTCTCCTAGATTTCAACGCAATGTCCGCCGTGTTCGCTTCAAAAGAGAAGGCTATCCCGCGGAAGTTAAGTGTCATTTACAAAATGAATGCTACCCATAAACGCGACCCTTTACTTCTGAGGCTGCTATTGCTGATGTTTGGTCTATTTCGGGGGTTTGTCTTTTTGGCCTCTTCCCCCTTTAACCGCTTGCAGAGATCCACCAACACCGAGGATTTAAGGTCCACACCCCCATACCCGTTCTTCAAATGGTAAGGTTAATTCTACCTAAATCCATAATGGATTTTATCACCCTCTGCTTTGACCGCTAGTTCTTCCGTCTGAGGTATAAAAACCGACAAAGAAGGCGGACTACGAAGATGATGGAGACGAAACGATCGGTTTTCTTGTTTTTAAGAAGAGAACAGAAGCAAAGACAAAAGACTGAACGAAGCGAGCGATTCTAGAATAAAGTGTAGTTAAGTACCGAAAGAAAAGTGACGAAGGACCTTGAGTAGATAAGGCAAGCGAAAACGCCGTAGCAGGTAGCATACTGGCTGCGATCACTTTCCCTCATTGCTGGCCTCATCCTGAGACTTTTACGCTCACCTGTGATCTGATAACGGGAGGATATCTGTGCACGAAGCCTAGAATTTATCATCAATATATGTATATGTATGATATTTAGGCGTAGACAATATGCTATTTAGATTTATTATATCAAGCCATATGAGTATTAAAGTATGTTCTGATCAATTTTATTGGCCTCATGCTGATCGTAAATATTAGGTGAATTGATATAAGATTTTTCGCGGATCGCTTGTATGTCTGCTAACTGATAGGTGGTGACAGGCTGGATTAGAAAAATCTATAGCAACTGAATGCAAAATATTTAATGCGTTAACTTAGTTGATGACAGGAGCATCTTTATTGTTCCTCTAAATAAATTACTGTCGGCAGTAATAGTTAACTGTAGATGTTAAATTACGTACCACTTACTTATTCAGGACACGCGTGCAAACTTAATAAAGCCCTAGTATACTGTTCAGCTAATTTGTAGACTTTCTCATTCCGTATTACTTCAGTCTGGTAAATAGCCAAGAAGTGTTTTCGCTTTTCGAATCGGAATGAACGTCTCGGATCGTTTAGAAAACTGATCACCGTGTAAGGTTTGCTAGTACTATGTGTTCTGGTTTATAGTGCTTTGATATTCTTGGGATATGTTTCCTCTATTACTACGTGATAATGTATAAACTTCATGCCGTTATGTTATTATGAAAGTAAGCATCGATACATATAAGGCTGGGATTGTTCGAAGATGAGAGGACGAGCTGAAAGGTGTTTTATAATGATTTAAGCAGGGTGGGAATCATATAAATAGAGGAAAAGTAGCGTAAAGAAACCTACACTCGTCGTAGCGCAAAGAACTACCCTACGCGTTGTTCATATGTACAATAGCCCTTCTTGTCGGGCTGAGTTCTGTTACTTAAAACATTGCTAAGCTGATATAATGTTTAGAATTGGCAACTATTAATACAAGTATTTTTTGTACAAGTAAAATACTCATTGAAAAATTTCGAACAATCCCTTTGCTCCTTTGCAAAGCATTACTTCATTGTTGATCTTTAATGGGCAGTCATGAGGCTTAATGTGTATTCGCGGCTCTGAACGTATGTAGGCTTACCCTAGCGGAAGGAAACGACGCTGTCGTCAATTTTCAGCCAGACCCAATCGAAATCTTTTTCGTTGATGCTCTATAGAAGTTTGACGCTGAAAGGGGTGAAACGTAGCCAGCGGAAGAGGTGATGGAAGACTAGATTTGGAATCTAAGGACGTGGGTCTAACGCGGCCACTAAGGCGCTCTAACGCTGCCAGTCTAGCCAAGGGAACAGGCTATTAGGAGCAATGAAACGAGCCAAAACCGCCCTTGGCCGCTACCCGTTTTCCAGCGCTCTTATTTTCGAGAAACCACTGGTCAACCTCTCCGGTTTACCGTGGTCCCGGGTCCGATTGGCTCGCTGGGCTCCGCCGGCTATCGGAACGAGAAATCAAACGGGCAGCCAGGCGGACTCTGTCGATAGAAATCCCCGTGGTTGCGTCTGCTACTATACGGCCGCTCGCCGCTTGCTTGGTCGTCATGATACGAGCGAATGAAGACGACATGAGCGACATTAAGCCATGGTCTAAGTTGCAGCAAAGAGAGACTAACCAGCGACGAATGGCAAGCTAAACCGGATAGAAAGCAGGTTATGGCAACAGTGACAGACTCTGCTTATGACATGGACGAAAAGGCCCGAATTTCTCCAGCTTACAAAAGCGAAACGGTGAAACCAAGAGCTGGTACTGCTGCGGTTGCTGGCGGCTATCTGTGAAGTTATGTAGAGACCGTGAGGATCCCGCTTCGCCAGTTTGTTTTGCCGGTTTCGGTCGCTCAGCTGTGAAGAAGACTAGAACGCGACTGCCACTCACGACGAAACAATGTTGAACCAAATGCCTCAGCGATCAAGGCATTTGCTACAGCAAAGGCGCGGATAGAAACAGGCAGAGAAAAGCCAACGGCAAAAGAATAATTCAGTTAGAAAGGAAGAGAACGAGGACAAAGAAAACGAGGGAAAACCCACGGTCTTAATATGGCGGTCCTTCGTACGCCTTTATTAGTAGGTTATTGTTGTAACGAGGAGTAGCAATCGGCACTTCAAAATAGCCTGATGTCGACGCTACTGCTTCTACTGCCATCATGGCCTTTTTATCGCCGTCTTTGTCACTCGCATAGCTTCGTCTCCGCCTTAGGTCCGTTTTCAGCAGCTTGATTTATATGCAACGTTTCAATGAGGCGCTTAGAGAGGCAGAGCACATGGTAAAGAAAGAGCAGGTACGCATCAGGAAGACGTCGCTTTCGCAGTTTCAGGTTGCTGGTATATCAATGCTCTTGCAGGCATTCAGACTAATAACACGCGTTCCGAACTGGCTGGGAAAACTTTTTTGACGCTGCGTTGTAAGGGTGCATTATATCTCGGACCACTTTACTTCGGAGAAATCACTAGTGTACTAGAACAGAGGTTTTGCATTTTCTCTAATACATCTAGTCGTAACTACTAACGACAGCCGTCAATCAAAGCAGTTTAGGATTGGTTCATAGCTTTTCCATCCCTTGTAGTAATATAGCTTTGTTAGAAAAGAGAAAGTCAATTGCTGGACGACCCTATGACTACAATAACAGCGGCCTTTCGGCCGTGTCGATGTCGGCAATAGTCGTGCTGCTAGCTAACCGCGAATATAATGCAGAAAACCATAGGCGGCCACAACATTTCACTCTGTTCGGTCGCCGTGAACCACTAGAAGGCAGTAGCGCACGCTCCTTCACCGCAAGTTTTGCGTTATGTCCAAAAAATAGGAGGGGTGACTGCCCGTATGATGTAATACGTTACTTTAATGCGCAATGAATTTTCAATAAGGATTTTTTCCAGCCACTGGAACAGCCGCGGCACAGGCCAGATTAATATAGGAGCAGCGGAGGTGCTTCGGATACGCGAACCGTTGCCGAACAAAACGAACGGCATCAGTGGTTCTAAAAGTGCCGAGCAAAACCAAGCCAGTCTACGAGTATTCGTGTGCCGTTACGACTTATGCTTTCCACGAAACCCCGTCCTCCTTCTACTCTTGATTTCCCCTTGGACTTCTTTAGCATCAGTCAATCCCCTTAGCCATATATACATAGCAGCGAGCGTTTCCTTTCTCCAACTTCAGCAAACGGAGCGTTGTGGTCCAAGTCTAACCCATGGTTGTTAGTCAGCGACTGAACGACAAACCCAGCCTACAGATCTCTTTCTGTCTGACCCCTTGGCTTGGCCTCGCTTACCCTGCAACGCGACACACGCGCGTATATATATACACTCTGCTCTGCGAGCTGCCCGCCGCACTTCACCATCCGCCTAGACTTTATCTTCTTTCGCATGGTCTATCCCTCATTTTTTGTCGTTCTTTCCCTCTGGCCGTATCTTGCACCGTATCGGTTCGCAGCAGCGGTCGTGGTTGCACACTCGCGACAAAATCGACCCTTCCGCTGGTTGTAGTCCCTTCACTGGTTCCAAGCCACATCTCCCCCTTCTCAAACGCTCATATCTCCCTATAACCCCTTTTGTGGTCTTCCCTTCTTCTTATAACCCTTGGTGCTCTAACTTTGGCTCGTTTTTCTCGCCTGGTCTCTACCATCGTCGGGTTCCAAATCCTCGTTGCAGTATACGAAGTTCCCGTTCAGCACAAGCTACGTGCCGTATTTTGGGTTAAAGCCCTATTTTGAAAAGATTTCTATAATCCGAGCGCGATGTTACTTGTCGGACGCACGATTGCAAGTGCCTCGCACGCGCTGTACAACAACCATCACTGCCGCCTGGTACACCACCATTATTACAGAGATAGAGCAAGAAAAGGGAATAGCAAGTAGAGGCTAGAAGAGGGATGCGATGCGAGGAGTGACGACCTGACGAGAATAACTCTTATAAGCTAGAACTGCAAGGGTGCAAAAACAAATTATCAAATTAGATAAGGAAAATGAAGATAATGAGAGAAGGACCGCGGTCAACAATAAACAAAGAAATATACAGTAGAGAAGTTAGGGACAGTGCAAGAAAACAATATATA
>NW_019211454.1:35856697-36053643 GCF_002443255.2 Varroa destructor
CTGAAAGAGAGAGAGTCACAACGGGTAGTAGTGGTATACAAATGTAGTTAGAAATAAAATCCGTTAGCCAGCACCCGATCCGACAAAAAGCCGCCTTATTTCTTATTGTTCTTATCGTGGTTGCCCTTACGTATGTCTGGATCTTGGTAGGTAGAGCTAAAGGAACAACTTTTTTGCGCTTTTTCATTCAAACGGACCTATTCAATCAGCAGGGCCGCCAAGAGCTGAAAACAGAGAAGGGACAACATGGTTTATCAAACCCTTTCACAGCGAATGAGGGGATATCGAGATGTTACTGGCTGAAACGGTGTGTTCCAAGCCTTTCCTGGCTAGCACAATCCGCCGTTGAACTGAGGACATCGTTGTAGAAGGATGTGGAACTGGAGAATGGAAAGAAAGGCAATAGCAAGGAACTGAGAAAAAAAGCTTTCACCCAGATTTGGGACGAAACTAGGACATGAAAGCCAAGTTGAGGACACTATATAACGTAGACTTGCGAGCCAAAGCTAACGCGATACTGCTGGCGCCGAAATCGGAAGTGCCTTTCCGGCAGTACGATAAAATCGAATAGAGAAGAACGAAGAAGCAGTGGAACTCGTCGACTGAAACATGCGAGGTGGAGGCAAAGCGGTGATTTCAAACAATGCCGAACAGCCGATAAATGAACAAAAGGTTAAAGCTAACTAAGTGCATTAGTTTGAGCTTATTTTGCTATCTTCATCGGTGTTACAGTTATGTATATATATTACGAGAAATCTATTATTGCAGCACGGTACGAGCATACGAATGACGCAGAAAAAACTAACAGTCTGCGTTTTCTCGAGTATCATAGGGCGACAAAACCCAAGTACAACTTAACGTCGAGTAATAAGTAAGATGACAACATCAACGACGTTTGGAGGATCAGCGATACCTGTCTGTCAAACTGGTGAAGAACTATCGAACAGAGAAACCTCTACTTAGGTTAGGTTTCATTAAATACACCAGAAGCTGTCGTTTTTGATGTAGCGACCCACCGTCGAATACTTGAGTCCAATGGCCTTCGTGGAATACAATCTAAATTTCTAGTGGAGCTCAAGGCAGATCTTACACAGTAGCCAACACATTGTCGTGACACCGACCTGTTATCGCCAACGGCTGCCTCTAACTATTCTCATCAGCAGAAATTTTGCACCAGAATTGACTAAGACAGCACTTTTTTTATTTGCGTCGAATAGCTGACACTTCTCTGATATACCCAGACTGGTACTGCTGTCGAAAAACAGTAGCAGTGGGAAACCGATTACAGCCTCCGCACCGAAAAATCGAATCGGGAGGAAGCGGAAAAATTCGAATGGAACGTCGCTAAGAAGTAGTAGCCATGGCGAGAACACCAACGCTGATGCTGGAAGAAAAAAACGAGCAGAGGTATTCACTTCAGCCCATAGAAACATCGACATGAAGAAAGGAACAAACTAATGGTCGATAGATGGGATGGCTGCAACGGCTACCAGTACGGCCCGCTGTCTCTCGGAGTCGTCACCGGCAGCAATTCGGCAGTATCGTACAAGCTTGTATAACTACGCCTAACTTTAAAAAACTTCTCTATCATCCATTTGACTAGTGGAAGTCAAAAAATGTTTCTGTCCGTAACTTTACGGTTGAGCGCGCTTCTACAAAAGAGTTCGTACAAAAGCTCATCGACCTTAGGTGCTCGAACCTCAGGCGCGGGCAGAGCGTTTCTGGCCAATTGCTACTTCTTTCCACATTGTGTCTGAAATTTTGTCTTCGGTGTGGAGATTTGTTCATTCGTCCGCCTCGTCATCGTCACCGGTCAAACGGAATGAACAGTGAGTAATAATGAAGCTGGTTGGTGTGAGAGAAGTTCTGAGTGTGCCTTCTCCATTTGCTTAGTCTCGCCCAGGCTTCCTGTTCGGACTGCCGAATGATCTGGGAAATAACCTCAATGAAGATTTATCGAGAAGAATTCACTCATTTGTATCTATTACAGCCAGCTCGTGCAGGCTGTACGAGCGCTTTCTGCTTCCCTACTGCTGGCGCCAGTCGGCCCATGGATAGCGAGTGCTACCTGCATTCATTGGTGAAACACTGTCGTTCATATTTGCACGTAAAAGCGGTACATGCTTCAGTGAAACTGTGTGTACTCGGCATATCTACGTTTGAACCTACATCGGTACATCACTGTCTGGGTAAGCAGGACGTTCTAGAGTAACGTTGGGCGTCTTAACTAGGCTAAATTTAATGAAAGCATCCGGAGAATAATAATTTGTCCAACTGGAATATGCCGTTTTGTTGAGTTCTCGTCACACACATTTTAAGCAATTCTACGACATTTATTATTTCTATCTCATAGAAAACGGTATGATTCCCCCCAAGATAAAAGAAAAACACGGTATGATGCTAGATTAACATAAAGCTTCAGCACAAACACAAAGTAGATGAAAGCCATATTGCACCAAAAATAGAATAGTGTTTTTTTCTCTATCTAGCGCATGTTATTTTGTTTACGCAAAAATTTACTCAGACGTATTCAGTCTAGAAATGACGGTTGGGCTCTAAGGTACGATTTCTAGAAAAGGAAATTTCCATGTTTCCAACTATGTTTGAAGGTTGGAAAAAGTAGCACGACGATAGTAGATAGCCCTTTCGGAAGTTCAGCGTCACGACACTGAATAAATGCATCATTGACTTCAGTAATCTGAAAGAACCAATAACTTTTAGCAGCCACTCTGCTGAACAAACGTATGAAATGCATTTGTCAGCTGCGTAATTTGCGTAGGGATAGGCCAACACTTTATTTAGTAGTTAGAACAAAAGCAACATGATTATCCTTGCTCATAAACAAACAGTTCTACATAGGTAGAAATTAATTTGTGTTTGGAAATGTACAATTGCATTGTAACTTAAAAATGTGAAACCGATGTATTGCGAAACGCGAAACTACGTGTTCGCTCGTCCTGGTCGCCGCTTTCCAGGTTACATTAGTTATAGTTCCCGTAATATAGAACTGAGGACCAGTTTCCGTTATCTTTCTCTCCATAGTGCTAATGAACCCTGACCAGGTAGAGATAGAAAGCTTGAATCTTTTGCAGGTAGCGACGTGTCGCCTAGATCGTACACGTATCTTTTCTACGATAAGCGATATGGGCCCATGGTGCCTTTGAAAACGAAGCTTTAACTCGGTTATATCTCTCGAGCTGCTTGTATAAGAGGCGCTCCTAAACAACCTGAGAGCAGCTGGAATCACCTTTATTTTGAACAGGACTAGGACCGTATGCAACGAAAACCTCAGAAGCGTATTCGTACGCACTCTGTCCTTTAAAGCTTCGGAAGTT
Organism: Varroa destructor; assembly: GCF_002443255.2. Taxonomy (NCBI): domain Eukaryota; kingdom Metazoa; phylum Arthropoda; class Arachnida; order Mesostigmata; family Varroidae; genus Varroa; species Varroa destructor. The sequence continues at coordinate 35,860,033 of NW_019211454.1, forward strand.
CGTGGGCAAGTTCACTTTTTGGTACTTAAAGTTGTCACGTACTTCACGTTCTGCTGGAGTGACGGTTTCTTGGGTCGAACTAATTTTCCTTAAATGTAGTGTGAATATTCACATTGACGATACATGCATCTTAACTCTAGTTCTGCGAAATAACCACATAATGAACAAAGAGGTGTAAACAACATCGTCTACATTTCTTTTCTCTAAAACTTCTGCATCTAACTTAATACAATGTCCATTTGTCGACGGATATGCTTTTTGATCATCTGAGCACAAACTGTTCAACGTTATCTTGCTTGCGCAAAAGTGCCAGATTTGATGACAAATAACTTGTGTGAAAAACGTACAGGATCCTTAGATTTTATTTCTATAATTTCTAAGATTTGTTATAATCGGCAATGATGGCGTCACAGCTCCGATTATTGGGAGTTGCGTGTACGATCATAAATCGGATAGAGTTACTCGTCTATGAATGATTCGTGCTTCGATGTGTTCGTTTAATCAAACATAATTTTTTTCGTTTCTTTTTTTTCCCGTATAGCAATCAACGTCTCGCATTTTTAAACAGTTGTACACATCACGGATATGTTCATTTTACGAGTTTTGGTCTTGAATCTTCTTGTTTCAAGATCAGCTTCAGTGGCGACGCACTAAGCGTAGCTTGTGTTCTTCAAAAGTAGACGAAATACGATGATGCCAACCAATCTGTAATAACAAACGTTAACCTAAGGTTAAAGTATTAACTTTAAAATAGAGAATAGTAAAGAGTGCTCCGTGTGAAGTTATGCACATGAAAGAAATAAATTCACTAAGAAAGAAAGAAAGAACACTTCGTACTTTTTTGGTTCATTTTGTGATTGCGACCAAGAGACGAACGACCAGCCATTTAGTAAGCGACTACAGGAACCATCTCTGAGTCAAACAGGACACTCGAGGAGTGAAACCATCTGTCATCATGTCAGTCAGTAGTACTCCTACTGATTGTGTACGGTGGCCTTCGTAAGAACAAGCCATTTACTGTGGCTGTTAGTGCAATACCAGCACCAAAGCAAGCGACAAATCAAAACTAATCTCAGCTTCAACCTGTGCCTAATTCCCTTCTTGCAGTCGGTGCCTTGCAGGCTTTCACTATTCGCCAGATCATCGTTACAACTTGTGATACAATACGACAGAAATGAAAAGTAACAGGGAGCAAAGGGCAGTTGTTCTCCTTAGATCGATATCGCTCCCATTACAGGTCGAAACATTTTTTGACAGCTCCTACACGCTTTCCCTTTTCTCGATACTTAGCTTCTTTTTCCTTTTGCTTCTTCTTAGACATTCAAGCCCGAGCTCGATGCACGTACATGCATGCACGCCACAATTTATGTTCAATTAATTTATATATATATATATATATATATATATATATATATATATATATATAAATGACCGCATAATCGCTTCATACAGTCCAACGAGTATTTTTCAGAGAAGCGGATATGAAAGTGAAAAACCTGCCTTATACATTTGATTTTGTCAACTGTGTACAGGATTATTTGGAGATTTTTGTTAGGAGAGTTATCTAGAGCTCGGTTGCCTGTTTTCAATACAACAACAAATCGAAACCGAAATTGCAAAGGAGGACCTTTATAGGTAGGAAGCTTTAACAAATGAATAGCACATACCTTGTCACTAAATTTCTTTGATTTCGTTCGAATAGTAGCTGGTTATACGGAATGGTTCGCTCATCTCTTTAATGAGACTAATTTGAGCAGAAACATTCGACCTGTAACGGCTGGTTCATTTTAAATGTTAGGTTTATCAGGCGCAAATAGCCATACAGCATCGTTTATAACCTCTCCTCGACCGATTTCCGTTTCGGAGCCTTCTCTTCTGTTTATTGGACGTTAGGACCGAAACCATGACGTGCGCGTTCATACACAGCGTTTACTGGATTTGGTTCACGTACTCATACTTTTCAATAAAAACTAAAATACGTATATGTAATTATGAAGGCGGTATTTATGAACAAATTGACATCGTCTTTTCGAGTTCCGATAATGTGTACAATGAGCGTCTGTGACTATGCATTTTATGCTCGAGGGGCGGCGTAGCGATACATTATATGTACACGCAACAATACGGGGAACACATCCGCTCGGTCCATTGCACTGTTTTTTTAAAGTTAAAAAGGACGTCTATCCAGTCGCTGTTAAGTCTTTGAGGTGCATACTCATATATTTTTCACTAACCTTAAGTGAAAGCAATAGGCAAGTTAAACACATAAGATTAGGACGGTTATTTTAAAAAGCTTAAATAGAATAGTTTTGTACTCGCAAAGCAGAACCAAATGCGATAACAGAACTTAAATGAGGAGTTGGAAGGTAAGGTTAGGTTAGGTTAGGTCAGGAAAAAGATTTCAAAACTCAAAAGAATTTGAACGGGAAACGGAAATATCGCCAAAAGACAAGAAAGCATGGGGTTATATACGATAAATTATTTTTCTCGGCACCCAAGTAGCAGGGCTGCGTCTGCTGAAAGGAAATCAGGCCAGCTTATTCTTGAAAGACGCTCCCAAATTCATAGCCGCGAAGAATCCGACCACTGGAGTGACATGTAGGAGCGGAACGAAGAATTAGTAGGTAGTGGTCTGCGCAAAGCAAGACCAGCCTGTCAGGACATGTCGCACACTTATCAGCCCACGCTAGGTAGACGTTATTCTGTGGATGCTTAATCGTGGACAAATAATAATACCCAAGTCTCTCCAGAAAAAGATCTCAGCCCGACGATGGCTTCCCAAAAAGGTGGCGACCAAAAACACGGCTGGGCTTCGCTATAAAAATCGAAGAAGCTAGCATAAAAAAAGCTAACGCGATACGAAACTTAGGCAAACATACATGTTCCTTCAAAAGAAAGGTCCACCTCTTAACTGGGGTAGACGATTTCGTCCCACTTTTCGTATCAAGTTAGCTTGGTCAAAGGTTGTGGTGCCTTTTCTACCTATGCAATATCTAAATCGTTGTCAATTTTGTTCTATTGTAGCTTATCGTTAGGAAAAGGAGTAACATAAGCTAGACAGAATTCAAGATAACATCGGTTATTATGAAACATCGCTGCTGTTCCGGGATGCATTGCGCTTATACCGGTTCGTACATTTACTCTTGCTCAAGGCTATATATCATTGTCGCATTAATTATGCCGCACCGACCCACAAATGAATACGGTAAATTTATAGGAGGGCGTGTCCTTAGCTTTCGCAGAAAGTACATTATGGGATTTGTGTTGAGGATTGAAAGTGAGCTATTTCTTTGTTCTAAAATTACATACGTGTATTACCTAAGATAGTCGAGAACTACTAAGTTCCAAAAACATAAGTGGACTCTAAGGTTGTTACATCGCAGTGGGCCTACTTAATAACTACTAAATAGTGTGACATGTGTTGCGCTCAGTGGCTCCAGTGGATAGCGCAAAAGTAACTTAGTTATGTTGTTTGAGCCTAAAAATGTGTTGGATTTGAGCTGTATAGCGATTCCATTGATGATTCATATAGAATCCTATAGAATGCACGGCGTACGTTTCAGTCATTGGACAATAGCGCAGCCGACAAAGAATGCTTTCTACAGGTTCGGAGCGTTCAGGCGGAACGTTTGTTGATTGCGATAAAAAGCAGAAAGACAGGTCAAATGTGAATTTCTCAGATTTTTTCCACAAATGGCTAAAAAGCTACTGCTTCCGTTACGTCATTATTCCACAATAAATTTGTTTTCATTAAATAATTAGTATATAAATTATATGAAATAAACAATATTTTGAAGAGTTTAGCTGTATCAATATCTCTCGTTTCCAGTTTTTTTTTTTAACTAATACCAATAAGTTTTCCATTAAAGAATTAACAAAAAATTGCAATGCCAATTTCATTAGGAGTTGATTCAAGCCACCATCAACGGCATATATCATACGACAAACGTGACCAAATAGGAAATAAAAAATGAGTCTATAATAAGCTCTACTAGCGAAAACAGGCTCTCTTCGAATTTTTCCGTGCACCTATATTCATAGTCCATTGATGTGTTCGAGTGGTGTTCTAGGTCATATAGATCAACTCTTGCTGCTTTTGCTAGCAAAGCTTCGTATTCTTTTTGGGATCGCCACGTAGGAGATGTAAGTTGAATTGAAATCATTTAATCTGGCTGTTGAAACGGAGGAATTATATTAACGCGTTCATCTAAGGGATCTACATTTTATACCTAAAAAAGGCGTACACCGACGCGTTCATCGTTGCAAAAATACTAATTAGAGTCGTCTATATCATCAGCCTATATCACACCGCATGGCTTAGTGGTGGGGTTGTATTCGGGATCAAAATTTTAGTCGGTCCTTCAAAGATCCTAGAGGCCGACTACTTGCCTTCTGAAAAATGCTGCGGTTTAGATTGAGACAATAAACCAGAGGCTGGAATGAGTTTTCATGAAGTTCTGCTGCACGTTGCACTAGCACATGCAGGAGCTGTATCTTGTTGGAGAGAAATGAAAATTCTAGCAGAGCGTATGTCGTTCTGGTCGCCTGTACAGAGCAACTGTCCATAAATATCTATCTATGATTAATCATAGATTCACGAATGTGTTTCGTTTTTGCATTACATTACGCTAAAATCTCTTATCAAAAAACAATCGCTCGTATCATTATAGTTGTCAACGGTGAGACCCGTGACATGAGCTCTGAATACGGTACCAAACATCGGTTCGACATTTGGCGCGCACATACAACTCGAATTAATTGTTTGAAGTTCTCTGTCAAGTTAAGGTCAATGCTCTTTCGTATCCTACGCTACGAGTACGAAATATGGGGACTAGTGTCCCCTGACCCCATACAGTCCACAAAGTAGTCGCGTAGTGTAGTCTCTTTTACTCACTGAATGCAGCCAGCTATGCGACGAGCGAAATTATGTAAGTTTCACTAGTTATTTTGCTATTTGTCATAGTTCCATAAAAGTTTAATAGAATGAAAATCAAATGCTCCCCCCTATTGATATATGAACAATACGAATGGTATCTCTCCAATTAACGCACATCCTAGAAAGGTAACCCTTTCTCCCCCCAAATTCTAACTCCAAATTGCCATTGGTTTGTTTTCTTTTCTTTTTATTTTGAAGAAAAGGTATTACGCTTGTGTACGTATAAGCCTACTATTTTTGCTACAGTTAGTTTTAGGCCTATAGCAATTGCGAAGTGCACATAATTGGCTGCTCATTAGAGAATAGGTAGGCTCACTGTAGAGTCGTATTTAGTTAGGTACTTATATTCTGTTGACTCATCTTTCCTTCGCATTATAATTAAGTCGATACCTTATCCGCCACGGTATGGCACATGCTGGTACGTCGCACACCGCGTTACGATATTCTACATTAACGTGTAGCAACAATAAGCCTTTAGCCTAGCTTTAATTAGATCGACGAACGACTTGTAGTAATTCTCTAGTGTTCGATTCGATTCATTTCTATAGATATTTACCAAACATTGGTCATGTGCATAGTCTCTGAACACTGATCATCATCATCATCTGTACATTACAGATACAGTACATTATATATTCATCTCTGTTTATCGTACGTTCTTTGATACATCTGAACAACAAAGTTTCCATAGACAATGAGCTATCGATCAGACATGTTCGTATCTCCTGAATAGAGACGACAGGGCTCTTTTGATGTTGATACTGTAGCGGACCCAAACTAAGAAAGTGGGTCAATGCTAGGAACAGCAAACCTGGCCTACTGGACCTTTCATGCTTCCCTAGAACCACTACAGATAGCATTATAGAAGTCAAATTGAATGTATGCATATTTTTATCAGACGAATCAGTCTACTGCAGAACTTCATTGAAGTTCTCTAGCGCTGTCCGCGGAGTCCTGGTTTCTGATCATACGCATTACACTTCGTTGATTTTATCGAATTGACTATACGAAAAAATGTATTATTTATAACATACGAAACTTGTGAGCCGAAGCCTGGTGCATACATACATAACCACCATTTAAATTCTCTTTGCGACCAATATTTCAAGCATGCAATCAGAGATGCGATTTTGTTCAATTGATCGTATTGCCATTATCGAGGCGAAGAGTTCTACGGCCTAACACCAACATCAGATTTTTCTTACTACACAGCTTGTTGTCGTAGGCGGTTCAATGGCAATCGATAAGGGTAATCGTAACTCCAATATCATGTTTAGTCATATGATTAGAAGCAATGGGTCGGAGTACCCAATTTGATACCCCCAACAACGAATGTTTACGCCAACATGTTTCGAGTCAGCGTTAGAAAAATCAGAATAATGAAATTCTATTAATTTATCGCGCGACACGATCGAACGACAGAGCAATTGGTTCAGACGGCAGTGCAATGACATAACATGTAAGTTGGTTTTTCATCACTATCTCAAAACTCCTGTTTCTTTTATTTGCCGTTGTCGGCGGTGTATATATCAGAAGCAGGCGCACTGATCATCTTTAATGCAGTGAAAACAGTTGCTGATCCGCAATAGTGAGGCAGGTTGCAAAAGGTCCCCATGGGATTCCGCGCTAGTTCAACAAATCGGAAGTGTAGTACGCGTTTTCCTAAGCATGCATCCACATTACCCTCTATCTACCTTCTATTCTACCCCATCGGCATTCACTAATTACAACCGTACATGCATTTGGAGAGGCGATACTAACCGGGGGCTCAACGCATCGACCAAGTCCACAATACTGCCTTATAAAAAAGTGCCAGTTGATGCCCCTTATGGGACCGTTCCTTCAAGGATTCTAGCATGAGTTAGCAAAATGAGCAAGACATCTAATTATTCCACAAGCTATTCACACCTGATATCTTCAACTTTTAGATAAAAAATCAATATTAAAATATAGGTCAATTCAGAAGTGTCTGTTATGCAAACAGGATTTACTGTCAGAAAGCGTACTAAATACAAAATTATATGAGTGTAGTCAAGAAAAAAACTGGATTTTTCTTAGGGACATGACGGTCTCCCCGACAACGGTAAAACGCGGCACAGACGAACAATCGTTAGGAAACCGGGCAACATTTACAACGCATTCCCATATCAAGGTATGGCCTGATATTCCTATATCAGGCCACACCTTGCTTTTTTAGTTGCGCATATATTCAAGACTATGTAACCGGCCTGGGTAATAGCGTGCACAGCCGACACAAAGGAGCATCTACAAAAGAGTTTGTGATGCTTTTAACGTGCAAATGATTTTTTCTAGGTATGCCATTGACATCATGGAGCGTTCTTCCTCCTATATACACAAAGAAACTACTAACATTGTTAACAATCTCAAAAAACCTATACATATATACTCTCATCCACTTAAGACGATATTCAGACTATATAGTCCAAGTCTATTTACGGTAAAAGACTGTAGATCTCTTCTATAGCGAGCATCGAAGTAAATAAGTGTTTATCCGTTGAGCCCTTCCTCATGGATAGTCGCATGCAGGTATTCAAATGATGTCGCCAAATACATACACAGAGACCCGTTACCAAGAGATTCAGCGGACAAGGACCATCGAGGCAATGGTCCATACACCCAGTATGCTACAGTCCCGTGGGTCGTACTTCGAAGCCACACAAGGTACCAAATTAATCGCCTCGAGTTAATGGAATTCTCTCTGTGTAACAAACTTACGTTAACCAGAAGTATTGGTAGTAAAATATAGGTTCGCAAAATGAGCCAAAGTTAGACGTTTTTCGTGGAAGATTTTTCCATTTCAAGCACAACTGGGGCTCCTTTAGAGCCACACACGAAGCTACATCGTATCTACAAATCACATTACTGAGCGGTATTCCTTTAATGCTATTTATTGATCCACTCGAGAAATTTCAAAACCAAAGGAACGCGCGTAGTATTTTGTGTATGCGGATGATGTCAAGCATTAATGTTATGCTAGACAAATTTTCTCAATGACTTAATTAAATAGCGTGCAAAACTTGGGACTCGCACACTAACTCACAAGCGCGGTCTGCTTCGAGTTGGCAGTCGAAAGTTTAAGTTTAATTAAATACCGAGGAGGAATCCAGAGAGTCAAAATCGAAGTACTTAATAAGAACATAAGTGTCCCGTCCTCGACATTTCCTCAATTCAATAAGCCAATTAAATTCGTGGTGCAAAGGTGTTCTCTTCCCTAAAATTGAATCTTTAGGACTTCAATCTAAGACCTCCATTCGCTCACGTGGAAGTGTTTCATGCTCTTCCAATACTCACGCTTCGTTATGCGCGCGTACTTTGGAACCCTCTCCGACTTCGAGCGTTAGATTTGCTTGAAGAAGTGAAACACACATTTTTCCAGAAGGCTGATTCCGTACGTACTACAAAATTAATGAAAAAGCTTTCGTTAACTATGGGGTTAAAAACTTCGATTTGAAACGAATTAAGAAAAATGAACGGATGCTCAACGTACTCCTCAAGTTATTCTGTGCAAATACTGCGCAAATATCTATACTTTGTTCCGCAGTCATTACTTACTTTTAGAAAATATATTATCTTTTCGGTTGCACAAGTAGTCATTTAACGCAGAATAATCACAATAACAACAGCATAATTGATCGTCAATATCTATGCCTATTGATGATTTTGTGAAGTAAGAGAGATAGATCGCAGTGAGATCCTGCCGTGTTTCTTGTTGGGTACTACCCTAGGATATACGTCTGCATATATTCTATGGGCTGAAGCTTACTTTTTGATCATGTTGTAAATGGACAATCAATCGAGTGCCAACAGTTCAGTGCTAACCGACAGGGGAGCATTATAATATAAATGCAGATGCGCAGCGGAACGAGCTCGATTGGGATCGTAAACAAACGACAACATTTCACACAGTTTAGGCAGTATTATCGGTATGCTAAGTTCATACACTATATGGACATACAGACATAGTATAAGCACGTAGGCCTGCGAGCAATTTGAACTAACCGTCAGTCCGACTAACCTCAATTAGAACGATTAATTCACATTTATGTCTCATAACGATGTATGCAGGTTGTAACAATTAGGACGCTATATATCATTTCTGTAACTGGCGGGAGAACCTTGCTTAAGTTATGCAGACGGTTCCAGTCAGGTCGTGTACCGTGCGCGGACAACCTGCGTCCTAAAGGACGGCGAAGAGGTTGTAGCTGTTTCGCTAGTCAGTTCGCGTATCTGTATACAAATGCAAAGGACAGATTTAACAGGTTGCGTAGAAAATTCAGTTTATCTCGAAATAACAGAGCGATATTCCCTAGCGGGCAAAATGGGACACTTTCGCTAGTTGGAATGCTGTGGCCCTACACTGAGGTTAGGAAATGCTCTGATCAAAAGTACAACCCATTGTTATGCTCAACGCTGAGACTAAACAGATACTCCCCGTTATAGTTTTCCCGTTCTTTTACGGTTTTTTCAAGAGGAAATGGTATAGGAACAGTAGCTCGATGTCTTCAACGTAGCCCTAGCCAGTTATGACCGACTGAATATTCGAGACTGGAATAATAGTACTAGTACATAGTGTCAGTCGCTCATCTTGGAGAGAAAAACGAGCGGGAAAAGGATGAATTAGATCGACGGCATGATAAAAAAAAACGCGTGCACGGCAATACGGCATTAGACCAGATAATATACACTAATGCGCTTATTTTTGTTAACTATTGCTCGAAGAGGGCAAATCCGGACTTGCTTATTGGGATGGTATCTTGCAAGGTACTAAATGCGAAGGTAAAAAAGTGCGCATGGAATAAAAAAAAATCCAGTTGTTGTGAGCTTTCCATTTGCAGTATGTAGGTTGAAGCTGATTTGGCGTGCTCGGAACTCAGTGGGAGCGCTGTAGGGAAAATAGAGGGTTTCTTGGGGAGCCAGTGTACAATGACAGTATCATATAGAATTAAGCGTTAGCCCAGCAGTAATTCATAGCTAAGTTCGGTTTTAAAAGTTAAAAAAACATTTAAGAATTCGCTAGGTGACCCTGTCTATAAAGAGAAGTAGAAATGCCGTTCATTAAGGAGCGACTATGTCAAATGTGTTTGAGTAAGTTGCAATGGCATTTTGATAAAGCTTATTTTCATTAAACAAAAAATTAATCTTATTGCAACAGAAGGCAATTACAAGCAGCTAAAAGCAGCATAAACGACATAATCTACACATTCTAAACTGCTTTATATCCGCGTTATTCTAGCGTTTCTTGAAACCGGACCTAAATTTGTCCAAAAGATCCTCCTAAACACTCCAAAAGAGTTTAGCGTAGTTGACCGCCAAAAAATAATAATTTTTATGTAAACCCTATCAGTTGTCATTCAGAGATGAAAGACGATAAACAGAAATACAAACCAATGTTTTTTTTTTTCTTTGCATAGTCGACACCAACGGATGAGATTTTATATCGTGTTTATTTTTATACGGTCCTATTTTCATGCGGAAAGTTCCTAGTGCTTTAAAATGTCTTATGCATCAAAATGACCACGGGTCGTTGAGGAGCGCAGGACTGTTTAATGGTTTCCTTATGTACAGGCGACTGCGGTCACTTAAAAGATTTGGGACCGAGATACACTTTACAATGACCGGGGCAAATACGTATTTGACAAGAATTTTTTGCTTGCTTATGCCTGAATTTTTTCATTGACAATCGACAATGGTGGCATCTGGGATGAAATAGTTGTGTTATGAAACCCGAATCATCATAAAAAAATTTAGACCTTTTTTTTTATGATGATTCGGGCGATGGGTTTAGATCTTATTTTCAAGACAAATGTTACGTGAATCTTAAGTAACATTATTGTCTCTGTGCTAAACTATCATGATAAACGAGCGGAAGTAATTTTATAACGACAGCAATAGCATAGGGAAGGGTTATTTTGCTCTACAGAAAAAATGGCGTGAGCGGAAAGAATTAAGTAAACATGGTCGATGTATGAAAATAAGCTACTAGGAAGCGGACTCCACTGCTATGGTAGACCAGTGCCTGCTGCGACATCCTTCTCTTCAGTGAGACGGAAATGTACGAAAAAACACACTCGCATCCCAAAAAAAAAACGTTTGTGAATGTTAGTCCTTAGCTGGACCCCTGTGTATTACACTTAGTCTAGTAACGCGAGCGTCTGCGACCTTACTTGATTCCAACCGCTTACCATCTCAATGTTATCTTCCCAGATTTGACTACGTAAAAATGTAAAAAATCGAAAATATCCCTTAAATTAGAATATTGTGCCTACTCTATAGATATTAAAAGAACTTCCAAACAATTTTGCAGTACAACAGTTTAAAAACGGTTGTTAAATCGATGATAAACACATTGCTAAATAAGTTACGCCCTATTAGATAAAGAAACTACTCTCGGCAAAAATCATCTATCTAATCGACCCAATTTCATACTCAGTTTGCCCGAGCACGACGCTAGAGGAGAAAATGAGATCAAGTGACCATTGGACAACGCCGACTTGGGTCGGATAGACAAGTGAACATACCGACAAATAGACTCCATTGTTATTCTACTATATATAACAGACAATTAAACTAAGCGTAGATGTTTATTTATGTGTTTGCGCATATTTATTCGTAGCAATAAGGGTTTTGTTTAGCATTAGCAGCTTGTAAGGTCTATAACTATAAAGAGACTTATCGAGATATAGACCAATCGACAAATCGGGTGAAGACCAAGTAAAAATTAATACTTTGTTACGATGGTATTGTTGCTTCATTATTATATATATATATATATATATATATATATATTATAAATATTTGTCCCTTTACAGTTCAGGGAACGCGTAACCGCCGGTCACCTTTCTTACATTCACATGTGTTAAACAACACATGTGAATGTAAGAAAGGTCAAATATTTGATTGTGTACAGTTTAAGCAATACCGACAACTGGCCTCTGCCGTTCTTCGTGTCAATGAACTCATAATCCAGACAAAATAGGTACCACTTCACGAGTTTGCTTCTGCTTGCGAATATCAGGCATGAAGGGCTACTAAGTGGGCTGATTAATTCCTACTAGCCTGCGAGACTGCACGTACGAGCAATTGTATGGAACTTCGCTTATACCTAAAGAGTACGTGTCTCATATGCGAGCATCGTATGTTGGGTTCGGCAAGCCTTTTCTACCTACGTATTGGGTCTTAACTTAAGAGTTTGAAAATGTGGGCTCTAAAACGTATCTTCGATGTAAATGGCCGTAAAGACACGGTCCCTCGTCGCGATCAAAATGTTCCCGCCAGCGTAGTCGAATGAAACTGCCTCACAAATATATATATATTGAATAATCGAGAAAAATTTTTACCACTTCGTTGTTTAATTGTCCATGGCGTTGTCAACAAAGACAGATGTTGTCTCCTTACTGGAAGACCTGAAGTCGCAGTGGAAACAGCAAGACTATAGAGATTTCCATCAAACCTCCCTAGTGTTTCACGCAGCAGGCCGAATGGGTGAGGCAAAAACGTCTCGCAGATACCTGATCACCCTACAAGCATCTGCTTGAATATTAACTTCTTATTAAGCGACGATACGCAAATCTTGGGTCTAATACTATTGCCACTGGAAACAAATGTTAACTCGGGCTGAGATTATGAGACTATGACATTTTTTTATTCCAGATCGCTTTTTAACTGTGAGTTGTCCATGTTGTTTTTTTTTCCTTTATAAAGGCCCCTACCGGTAGGACATCTAACTCAACTCAGTAGTAGCAAGAGTTTTTCTTAGTTCTCCTTTAGTCTATCTTAAGTAGGAATTGAGTGATGATAATCACTTGTTCACTCAAGGGGTCAAGCGCTCGGATAAACCGGCCGGGTCGAGCAACCTTGTTTTGACCCCTCTCCTCGCTTCCAGTCAACCGAAGGGTACGACGCGGGCCACGTGGCAAGCAGTTTGCTCGGACAGATCAGGTCCGTTCTGTGGCGGTGAATAGATGGACTCACATCCTGCTTCTTGCTTCTCAAGCCAGGCTCTCCGAGGGGATTCGTGGCCCTACAGCTATCTTGGCGGCTGCCAGCCATCCGTTGCCTTCTCAGTGATAAGCTAATGATTCGCCTTCTGTGTCAAGTACGAACTTGAAGCTTGTTAGCGCCAAACTTCGTTACCTCGCTGACCAAGCAGTGACGACGACGACGACGGCGACGAAAACTGAAAAAGGTACCAGTAGAGTTGGGGGTGAAGAGAGATTCAGGGGCACCCAGCGAGAGCTGGTGTCTATTAGCGAGCGGCGGCTGAAAAGCTTGAGAGGCTGGAGCACGATGCAATGGGTAAGAAAACGTTGTTTTGCCCTGCGACCGCATGCCATCTTGCAGTAACTTGCTGGCCGGTACATATGTTCCCCAATTGCGACTGACCAGGGCTGTTCGACCGAATCAATCTGCCTTGAGAAGCAGTCTGGCTAGCTGGATCTGCCGAAGCCAGCAACTGTGTCAGTAACAGCAGTCTTACTCATGATGTACTTCTACACTGTTGCATCGGGAGTCAAGCAACTTCGAACTAGATAGCTCCTTGGCCGTGCGCATCAAAGCTCTATCATTCGCTCCTAAATGTCGGCGGTCGCCACTCTTCCAGTAGCAGTGTAAGGGTTCTTCTAAGTCAGCCAGTCACTTCAATTTCCGCTTTAGCTGCTCTTCCATGATGTGCCTGCTCGCCGTCTCATAATAAGTGGATTGAAGCGAAGTGAACCCTAGACAACTTCATCCTGTCGGGTTCTCTCGATCATAAAAGTTACTGAAGCACAAGTCGTGCACAAGATGGATGAAATTTAAGCCAGCCACAAGTGGAGGCAAATAAAGTAAGGCCGTTGGCGAACGGCTTGACCCGAGCGCGCGCGCAAATCTTCACCCGACAAAACATGTACATAGCCCACGACGTTGTCGTTCCACCTCACCAAAGATCATCATTAATTTAGCTATAATGCATGCCTCATTCTGTATGGAAATTAGTATAGGTTAGTATGACTATAGTTTGTTTTTTCTTAGTGTGGCTAGTTCTTTATTCATTTATAGGATAGGTTAATCTACTCAATTTGATTGACTGAGTTAATGGCGTTTGTGTGTATGATATATGCAGGCAATATCATTTCCGTTTTGATAAATAAATATGTATAAGATAAATAAAATGAAAGTTTTATGCTGAACATTTCATGTTATTCTCGTCTTTGGCGATACAAGAAAGTTATGCAGCGCAGTTTGTACTACAGAGCGTGGTACGCACCACGGCACCGGTAGCCAGCCGTCCCTCTTTTAAGGGCCGTGAATAACGTGGCGGTGCTTAGTTATCGTTATCGCATAGGCAGAATGGCGACAATCATTGGGGTCCTGTACTGAATAGTCGCTGCAAAAAATAAGTAATATGAGAGTTGAAAAGTTTTATCGAGTTTACGACATATCATAGTTTATATTATGGGAGGTGGAATTACGGTCATATCAAAGCCAGCTATTATACAAAAACATTGAGGTGGGACACGATTACGCCATTGTTAATCTATAAATTTATATGCTAAGTCGTAAAGGATGGGTCGCCTAAACTCGGAGTCTTTCTCTTACTATGTGTATTAGGTTGTATCTAAATAGAAAAGGTCCTTGAACGAACTATTTGTGTGCAAAAAGTGTCACTCCTAAGTTATGTTTATTTTAGTATAGTTACCCCTCACTGCGATCATAGCTTCAATACGGGACCTGAACAGCTCCCAGGTATATTGTTAGGTTCATTTTGCAATTCGGCGAACGTTTTTTTTTGATAGGACAGATGAGCGCTGTCGTGTCGAGGCTCGTTAACTAACCCTCGCTCAATAACGCTCCATACGTAGAAACCCAACGAATTCAAATCTCAGCTATACAGTGACCATAAATGCTCGTACCAGAACAGACCCAAATTCTCAAGCGACTCGTCCTGCGCTAACTGGTCGGTGATAGGTCACCTTTATCACCACATGCCAGGAACATGATCATTGGCCAGAAAATTATTTTTACCCGCAATATATACATTCATTGAATCGTATTCAACTCAGCCACCATTTCTACCACCAGGTTGATTTTTGTATTGATGATGAAAAAAATTTTCCATTTGAGAAGAACTGAGAACAACCTGCTACTTCATTTCCAAGTGATGTAAAGGGCAACAAATACCAGTCAAATTTCCTGATTTTAGCGTCTCTACAAATTCGGTGTATGTTTTATTATGACATATGGCGTGCTTCTACAGCCTTAATAAACAGTCTGTGATATGGCATTCCTCCTCCGACGAAATTCTTTCGCTAACGACCTCAGAGAAACATAACGATCATTAAAAATTTATTCTTGAATTGCGTCAATTACTTCTTGAGCCCACGCTGTTTCTTCTTTACCGTGGAGATTTCCTTGTGCAAAGCTGGAACCTGCTTGGACTTGTTTTGCGACCAGGTGCGGGTTTGTAGCAAACTAGGTACGATCTGAGGTAACCCAGAAATTTTAACCCCCAATGGGTTTCGTCCAGCGTAAAGAGTATGTGCTATTCACTCGAATTGCAGAAATGACGCACCGTCTTTCAATGACGTGATTGTGGTTTTGTTCTAGAAAAAAACGGCCATTTTTTCATGTATCAGCAAGAATGGGTCCGGTCTTCTATTTCTTCAATGGCTATTTCTTCAATGATAAATACGTTGGCCAAGTTTGTTCGAGACAAAATGGGCCATCCAATATATTACCATGTAGTAGAAATATCACCGTTATCAGTAGACAGTATACTGGATAATTTCAAGGAATGGCTCTTACAGATGGTGTCTATCGTTTTCCGAGGGCGTAATTTAGCCCACAATGTGAATAAATATCACTAAGTACATATGTATCTCTACTGGACAATACGAAACGGTTATCAGTAGGTGATTTCAGTAGATGGCATCTAACAACACCGCCTACGTGGAATTCTTGATAGATGAGAAGTCTCATAGAGCTGATTTTTTAGAGTACTTTACTAAACAAGTACTGTAGTTAAAGGTAACTTCTCAGATCTTAGAACAAATCCGAATAGTTTTGTGGATCACGTGCGAAGTGAAATACCTCGGTTTTAATTTAAGACCACCCAGTGACTTCAACATTACGGAGTAGCTATAAGTTTTTTATTCCTCGTACCTGTAAAAAGTTAGGTAGTGAGTCCGTCGATCCAAAGCGAATCTATTTCAAACCTAAAATTCGGTTTTTCTTTTTTAAATCAGATTAGTGTATGATGAAGTGTACAGACACGTCTATGTTCATATGAAGTGTTTCTGGCCTAACTATTAGTCGACCTTTCCGGTTAATCCGCAAATAACGACACTTGCCCAGATTAAAGTTAATTCGAATATAGTGAATACTTTAAAGTAGTAAACAAACGACAACTTTCGTCCGTAAGAACGAACATTCTGGAGGCACTCGATGATAACAGTTGAAGCGTAGGACAGTCGCAAGTTAACGACAGGCCAGTCTGCGTCAAAATTGCTGACTAATATACGCGTAGAGGGAAAATAGCCGCTCGGTCCCGGCCCTAATTGGTAAATAACAAAAACATGCTTTGTATAATTGTGTTACCCTAAACGTTCAGACAGTAACAAATATGATCCCCAATGTAGGGCCCCGACGTCGTGGCTTGGTCGATGGAGCTCCCTGTATACTACGTTAGCCTAATACTAATACGAATTTAATTCAGGTAAGAACACTTTTTACATGTAAAAGCATTCCTTTGGTTTCTTACCTCGCTTGGTGTGGTAGTGGCAGCGATCGTGATAATCGTGTGCAGAGAGCATGCGCCGACCCTCACACACAAAAAAATCATTCCATCGTAGTACCAACGGTCGTGACCATTGCAAAAGAAATGCATCCTACATATAAGACGTTTTTTTTTTTGCTTTTAGTTACTAGCGCAGATTGATATAATAATAACGATCCATTCGCAAGATACTTTTTTATTATGACGGCACAGTAATCTCGGCCTTTTCAGTGAAGTTTCAGCACTTGTACCGAATATTTAAGCTTATATTATCCCCTTAGCAACTACTGCTGCCGCTGCTGCTGCTGTTAAGCGGTACTCTTGCAGGCCAGCAAGTTGTCCTATGCTTTCTTGCGGACGCTAAATTATGAATCGAGAATGTAGTTTATTAATTTGGCATTATTGTGCATGTACAAATTGATGTAAATTCGGCTTTGTTGAAGGTCATTTCGTTTGAGCGATTCGTGTACAGTTCCCATCACTCAAAAATCCGTTTCTCGGATTTCGTCTGGATCTTAGCAAGTCACCTATGACAAACTAAAACGGCTGAAGGATGCCGTTAACTAAAAATATTTCATTGCTTTGTTTCTTCACTTGGCATAAGTAACGCCCTCTGGCCAGGTCTCCAGGCAACTGCAAATTGGCAAATGAGCTTACAGTTACACTGCCGCCCTCAGTGTCAATAAAAAGAAACTCGTGAAGCCCATTCGAGCTCGATGGGTGTCGCTATGTGTATGAGGACGTGCGATGCCGTTTTGTCCCTAATCAAATACGGTCATAGTAATTCAGTGCCAGTGGACAATTGCGTGAGCCTTAGAGGGAACACGCTCGGAGGTGCTTGAATACGAGGTGCTTGAGAACGAAACAGTTCTTTTGAGCCATCATTTTACAACAACTGTTAGCGCAAAGGATCATTCGAAAATATTTCATAATAGATTAATAATATAAGGAGATTGCACTTGATTTCTTGGTGTTTGCTGACAGTGGTGATTATTGCGCTAGAATCCGTCGTTTTGCCGATATTAGGTCCAGAAAATATTGAAACAAAGATGTATCGTAAAGCTTCATTAAATAGCTGAACTAGCGTGAACTAAGGAAGAGATCTTCATCTCAAAAGATTCATTTGCATTTCACAGGCTACCTACAAGGCATCCTTATTTTTTCTTTATGCCAAGTTCTATGCGTTTTAGCCAGCCGATAGAAAAAGGCGCCACTATAGCTTTCTTTGAAGTCGACTTGGAACACGCCAGCGGGAAGAAAGCCAGGCATACGACACGTAAAAAGAGAACTCGGGGACGGTAAGTAAACCTGTTAAGGTATCTAGGACATGACAAGCAACCTGACCTCACAGCAACCATTCACGAAGAGGCGCCGTTGGACTTAGCTTGCAGCCGACAATGAGGTAATATCAGGTTATTACAGCCGAATCTGGCTAACTTCATAATTGAACTAGTTGGGCTAGAATGGACACAGTTGGGCTAGGATGATAGCGTTTTACATTATGTTTAACGTAGTTGTGTTTATTTTTTCACATACCAGCCAGCGCTCTGGTAGCTTTTGAACAACCATATGCCTGCCATTGGCGTTCTTATATGGTTTCTCCTTAAATTATGTATAGTATACTTGTCCGTCAGCTGCATTTGTAGGGCCGAGCAATTATACTTAAGCAGCTTGAAACTAACCTTAAATATTTCTTTGCTTAATTTAGAAAGTACTTGAGACATGATGATGCGGTGTGGCGTTGTCGTCGAATACTCAGACTGTGTCCCAGACGATTGCCGCAACAACGGCCTAAGGAGCTCTAGAGAAGGCCTATTTCCATGATGATATTTCCGTGAACATCTGGTCAACTTTTCGCTGGTCTTCAATTTTCATTTTTGCAACGTCTACACGTTTCGCTTAAGGCCTTCCTGCGTAATGGGTTCTTCAATTTTCAGAAGAACAAAAAACTGACCACTGGGCGTAAATTTTCTGGAAAACTGGAATGTAATTTCCCCTGAAATTAACTCGACCGGTTTCCACTAACATAAGTTTCTTGAGAGTAAGGTACTTAAAAGTTAAATCTTGCCTTCTAGGAGCACATAGTTTAGAGGTTCTTCGATTTCACAGTCCGCCGAGTTGGTTCGCATTATCCTAACAGAAAACAGTCTATGAAATAGAGAGCAATACGCTTTGTCAGCCAATTGTTAGTCGAACAACGAACGAGTGACAATCATGAATTAGGAAAAAAAAGTATAAACGCAAGTACGTACGAGTTTCACATAGAACGGGTTAGACTGCAAAGATCAAATGATAGGAAATACCAATTTGTGTACCAAATAAGCGGTACTGTTCCGCGAAGAAAAATCTCTGAACTAGATTTTGTTAAAGCTCGTTGTTGTTTAATCGTCTCCAGGCACGTTATTGATGAGTAACCTTGAACAGTTCCATGTGTTTCACACTAGTCTTTTATCTGTCTAATTTTAAGCCGCGTAAGTGAATCTTTTTTATAGTCCTGCTACATCGTCATACCATAGCTTTTTAAAATAATTTTGCTCAAAGGCTAAATCTGATCCGTTCATCATATTCAATTAATTAGACCATGGAAATTGTGGTTGCTATACCGACCATGAATCTGACCTGTGAAACGTCCACCAAATACTAATCAGAACACAGCTTCTGGGATTCGAACCTACGGCTGTCCCCACTACGGTATTATATAATGCCTCTGGCACTACTTGTAATACTTTTTAGCACATTCGATGTACCTGAACGACTAAGCTAAGCTAAGCTAAGCTATTGTACCCAACCCTTCTCTAAACTATACAATTCGATATATGTGGATACGTTTGTTGATTGTCGGATCGTGACAATAGGATCTGCTATACTGGTCCTGGTAAGGCAACTATAGTTAGGCTCGAGAGACAAAAATCATGGCGGTAAGATATTTACACTTTACGGTAGAGTTGAAAATTTTCAAGCTAATTCACAATCCCATATTATTCTTTGACGTTTCGATAGACTGTTGAATTTCGCACTCTGAGGCTTTCAGATAAGCTTATTTTTATATTATTTATAATGTAATATAACGGGCTACAATTATACGCTGTTTGACCGTTTGAACAAACAAACAAACAAACAAACAAACAAACGAACACGAAAAATATTATAAGGATGCTTGCTTGTATTTACTTGTTCTAACGAATCGCACGTCTTCAATCAAAAGCTGTAAAATACGTCTAGTGATTTTCATATTTAGCCATATTTAGCCAGAATACCCGAACGATGCAACCGCTAACGAACGACGCTAAAAATAGTCAAGTAACAGGGTTTATGGTTAAGTAGAAGAGATGTACAACGATTTTTTTTCGTTGCACGAGTCAAAAAATCACTCTAGGCATTTATGTTAATAATAGTGTTCCACAATACACACCTTTTTTATTTTTTATCAGCTTTATTTAACTGAGCGTTTAACGCGGGATCTGACAACTCCTACAGACGAATGATGCTCATCCGAACCGGAGCGAAGACCTTCCTTAGCTAGTTTCCTCATCATGCTTGTATGTTTGGACGTAACTTGCGACGCTCAATGCGATGTCTCGCATAAAAGTGTCCCAATCGATGTAACTGACGTCCATCGGGTATTTCTGTACTCTCGTGAGCGCGTTCGAGGAAATATTGGTTGATTTGCGGTAACAAGAAACAGACTCACATAATTAGTTTATGTTTAGGGTTATTTTTTTTTTTGCTTAACCAGTCAAATCGATGAAGCGTTTGACTTTTTAAGAAAAAAAAAAAAGCTCTACAACGGCTTATTAAACACATGTCAGTTACAGAGTATGTACTCTGTCTTATCCATTCTGCGGGCCGAATTACTAGTCGAATTTTGCTATAGGTTCAAAAAAATGTTCGGGGTTACTCCTCAAAGAGGCCATCTGCCGCTTGATAATTAGCCACACACGACTTCATAAATGTACAAACAATGTTCGTGTTTTCTTCGTTACTTTAATCACGCATCGCCTTTTTTTTTAATATTATCATTGTTATTATGATCGTTTGGTGTTAATTGAAGTAACACCCTATCAAAGTAGGGTTTAGTAAGATGTCGGATGCCTACTTAGGCCCTCGATCTGGTGCCGCGAACTAGATATGTAACAAAGGGAGAATCCTGTAAGCTAGACATTGCGGTATTCTTTTAGAAATGGATGTTATTGTTAATAATTCCGAGACGGTCGTTTTCTACAAACTTTGGTACCTCGAGAAAAACAAGTGATCCTAAAACAGCCATCACTGGCCTCTGTCTTCATAACGGTTTCGACGCTCGTGAAAAGTAACAGATCTTATAACAAGATAAGGCTGCTAGAAAGATTTTCGAAAATAGAATACACCATGACCCTTCGATAGTGTTCTAGTGGCAGTCACAAGCAACTATGTCGGATTTGTTGATCACGTTATAAGCTTTATTACTTGAATAATCAAAATTTTATAATGTTCTCCGAACTATAACGATACGGAATTCATGACGGGACTACTCAACTAACACGATAAAACCAGGTTGCTCACTTGTGGGTTCTATCCTTTAGGTCTGGTCCTTCATCGAAGAAATCTGCATTTAGCTCAAATCAAACGTTCTGGGCCGCATCTGACATGGCGCGAAAATCGGCTGGCTAATTTTCTTTGTTTACCATACAAACAATTCTCAAAGCTAATAAGGCTCACACACGATCATAGCCACGCTATAAGCCTAATGTGTCGCATTTTCTATTCAGCGGTCGTTTTAAAAGCAATACCGACATATTCTGCCGACTTCGTAGACTTTTTCCTCTATTGAATAACCGGATATTGCCAGTATTATGAAATGGTTACCTTGTACTCTTTAGGAGGAAGAAGAGTTGTAAGGGATCGCACGTTTTCGTAGTCGAAGATGAAATCACCCGAAGGAAAGTTGTCAAGAACGCTCGCTTTAAGGTGCGCTCTCCGGAGTTTCGTTACCGCTTCAATGTTCCGCTGTCCGCTGCAGATGTGACGTGCTAAACCCGATATTAATCAATCGTTCATGAAAATCCATGTAAAAAAAAAAAAGCTACTAATGATTGGTTATATACCTTGGGACATCGTACCGTATTATAAACAAAAATGTTCAACTGATACTCGGTAAATTCTCACCGGCGATAACCAAAACAGCGACCCCCTGGGAAAACAAAAATCCGGGTAAATTCCGAGTAATCATGCAAGCGAACGACAACCGTTGGTTACGAACTAGATATAATTCTGAATAGGGTAGCCAAATTTCTCTACCCTGATAATATAATAGCTAATAACCAGGTCTGTGTATACCAATTCTCCTATCTGTATAGCTGGGTCTGTGTACATTTTTTGAAAAATTAACGAACGTTTGAATCCAATAAAATTACATAACTGTTCTACGACAATTCAACTAACTTATGAGGACTGTCCACATATCAGTTATGAAAGCTGGAATATAGAAGAGCACAAGTACGATGAATCGCCATACACGACTGTTGGTCGTGTTCAATTTGCGGTAGTTTGCCGGCTTCGTTGGTCGATTTTCGAGTGCTGTGATCATTCTGGTTGTCATCTCTTTGGCCAGTGGCGTGGTGCAGGTATCAATACAGTTGTATACTAAACCGTTTGCGCGATGTCTTTCCGCGCACCTCCAGCCAGCTCCTATAACGATATTGGCCGCCATATCAACTGGGATCAGGGTTATCTGGCTTACGGGATCTAGGAGGATTGGGATTTCATATCCCATATCAGCCTAGTTGAATAACAAATGTATAAAGAGGACGATTTAGTAAGCTGGCATGAAGAAACGAGGTAGACGTAGACAGGGTCATGCGGACTAAACCTCACCGCGGTCGAAATGATAGTGAAAAATGAAAAAATTGGGGTGTCTCTGCTAGTAAGGTCACTCATTAGGACCACTGTTATTAGAGCGAAATACTGTAAGGGATCAAATCAAATTAGAGGGGGCCGTGCTGGGTCACAAAGGCCGACGATGCTGACAGCTATCAGGATAACTACAGAACTGTATATGGTAGCGGGGCTAGGTATGCGAAGGTCATGCGCAAAAACAAACAAGAATGCAAAACAGTAGCAGCGACGTAATTCTATTTCTGAACGCCAAACGAAGACAAAAGCGAGTTGCGACTGACACCGAAAATTACCGAAGATTAGCACAAACCTGAAAATAGGACAAGTACGGTATCTGGTACTGTCTAGCGCGTAGCGCAGCTAAACAGCTTCTAGGACAAAGCAAAGCCTACGTACGTTTGGCTGTCATGTAAAAGTGTGAACATCGCTTTCCACATGCTTCAATGTCCTAGCTACATTACTCGAAAACACTAGGACAATAAGTTGAGTGAAATATTCTGCTATGATTGTCATAGTCGATCATCTAGTAAAGGATTGTACCGGGTCTTTCCGTTGCGGTGGACATGCGACGTCCTGTCGGGGGCTAAAAGCGTAAACGCCCTCATAAGAGGCCCGGGGAGAGATTAGGAGCTATGCAGGAGCATTCAGCAGAAGCAAACGGTTAAACCGGAGCGAGAGAAAACGGAATGGTTCTTCTAGATAGTAACAGGTGGTCGACTGATTGAAAAATTTCCCAGGACAATGACATCACTTACCATAATCGTAATGATCAGTCATGTAAGTGATCCAGATAAACTGCAATCGCAACAATTCCGTCTATGCAATGGTGGATAAAATAGTCAACAAAGGTCGTGCTAAACTAAGCACTCATCGTTGATAAATGGAAGAACACACTGGATCACATATAAAAAAAAATAGAAGTGCGTGCATTATCGTTAATCAATAAGCCAACTTTTCCTCTTACATTGGCTGGTAGTTCTGATCATGATGATCTAGGCTTGAATAAGAGTTTTAGATGTAAATAATAATTTGAAAAAACTGGAAATTTTCGAAATTTTTGACATATGCTAGTATTAACTTTGTATAGCTTAGTTGCTATAAGAAAATATAAAGACAGCTAAAAGCCAGTTCAAACACATATACTAGACCTGGGCAACAACACCATGAAAATTGTGGAAGTTGTCCAACCATGCTCGCGTCGGGTCCCGTAGGGACCCAATAACGATAGGGTGCCTTACGATGGCGTGAGGTACACCAGAGTAATGGACAAGGCTTTCAGCGTGGAACTTGGAGAACGTGAACGTGTTCGGGTGGCCGTTCAACTCGCTCGAGTCTAAAAAAGCCGGGTCTGATTCCAGCAGCTGCAATAGGTCCATAGCTAATTCATATGCAAGACAAAAAATTACATTATAACACAGAAATTATGAACAAGAATATTGAAACAACGATGCGGCAGCAGACTCACTATTTGTTGTTTCGTTTTGCCTTCACAGGACGTAAACACCCTGATAGGTTTACCGTCACATGATTCACGCTATAAATGCATTGGGTTTGAATAGAGGCAAAAGAACTTAAATCCATAAAATAAAAACGATGACGCTAACCCTAAGTTTACCTTTTTTGCAATCGGAAGTTGCTACGCGCTCTTCGATAAATCGACGGTAACATCCTGTATACGAAGTAGATACGTACACAAGACATCGAAGTCCTACTATCGTATTGCATAACTTCAACATGACGGAAGTGCTTAACAGGTTACGACGCACTGCTGCGCTGAGACTGTGATCGAAACGAGTGCTTGTCGCCGAATGAATCACTATCTGTATAAACACATTCGAGGGCAAAGATGTTTGCTGAACCACCTCAACTACGGAGTTGAGCTTATTTTTGCTATACTCTATCTCCGACCTGCATATAGGACCTGCTAAGGTCCTAAGATAGCTGCCACGCTGCTAACGTAGCTAGCTGATAGGTCTCTTCTTAGGGCCACGATTTCCACCACCGAGTTTCGAAATACCGCTTAGCAATCATACTAGCTTGTTGTGTATCCTACAGGATACGTATCGTCATGTTATTTCTAGTAATACATATAGGAGAGTACTAAAACGACACCTATATAATCGCTCAATGACGCAACAATTCGGTCAGAGTCCATGACGGAGTCAAGTGACTTACGTGACGACGTTAATCATTGCGTCAACTATCGATGATATGGCCTGAACACTGAAAGGCGTGTAATATTTAGCTCTGTGCGCATTATACAAGCCAAGGAGGCATACAACATCTATAGCATCATTATCAATAACCAAACTCGCTGGTCTACAATCACTATTGTAAACAGTCGCTGCTGTTGACATTTGAAAAAAACGGTCGCTGACATAAACGACCGTTCGTCAAAATTAACGGATACAATCTGTATCACATACTTAGTAGTAGGTGGTAGTAGTAAGTAGGTGGTGTCCGCGTTCCATTTCCACTAATTTGTCAAGAGAGGCAAATTTATTTGCTCGCAATGGGGCAAGTTAATTGCGTACCAGCTATGGTCAAACAAGTTTAGCCGTCTAGATGCACTTCCAAAGGAGAGCGGTGGCTGTTTGTGATCTTTCGCCTAAGCGCGTACCGTTACTTCATTCCGTAACAATGAAAGGTCGTGTAGTTTGATTCCATGTGACGCAGTAGAAACATCGCCCTCGACCAGCTGTACGCGTTTTTTCAGTCTTAATAAGTCCGAGGTGAAAAGGAAGTCGCTAAACAAATCTTCGAATCTCTGTTGAGCAGTTTTATTCTTTTTCTTACGAATAAGAAGATATACTTTACGAGTTTTCATCCGCAGTAACTGGAATAAAATGAACTGTAAAACGAACATAACAGAATTGAAAGACATTTTTAATATAAAAATAAGTGAAATCTTCACAATTTCACCACTTATTTTTTTAGATCGAAAAGTTGTGGGATTAGACCGGCATGTTTGATAATAAGCAGTTCTCTTACATCGTTATCAGATGTCAGATCGTAAGCTGACCCACCTTGCCGACAAAGCCGGTAGAGCCCATAAGCAGTACGGTTTGTTGTTGATAAAAAGCTTCCATGGCAATTTTGTCTTAGACTCAAATTTGATCCGTATATATTGTATTGGAGGAAGCCTGAAACAAAGGTGGTCTACTTGAACATAAATGCGTAAACCCATTTACTATGGTTTAGCGAACGAATCGATCATAGTTCACTATGTATATGCATATTTGCATGTAAAACATCATACAATATTTCATAACTCCTTCGGATACATCCAAACTATGTCTGACCTATGAAACCACCAATATTTTTGCCCTATTTACTTGTTTTTACTTGCGAGGCAATGGATAAAATCAGTCACAAAAAACATCGACCTTGATAGTATTCTAGCTTCACTAATGGATAATTTCCGCAGAATTTAATTATCACGATTACAGTCTTATTAAAATGATATCACCAATACGTAATTTACAAAGGACGTAGATTGGACGTCACAGAAAAGTTGCCACAAAAAAAAAACATACGGCAGATATTTCGGTTTATGGGCGAGACACGCAGAACTCCCTGTAGCGACATATGGGACTGACATACTCATTTTATTATTATTATGAAAAGAGTTTACAATTCTAACAAAGCTATTAAGGCAATGTTTAAACATTTTGGAATATACGCCCTGCACAGACGAAGATCACACACCAGCTGCTAAACACTCCGTTATTCTCCGTTGAACAATAAGTAACTTCGGGAACTCGGCCATCAAATAACGCGTGTAATGCCATTTGTCTTCATGTAAAATGGTTAATCTGAGTCTCGGCGTAAACCGTAAATCATAACTAGTTTTGCGCAAAACGTGCCGTCTTGGTGCGTTTTGCAGGACAATCGAAGCTCACGCTTCTAAAATATAATCAAGTCCTCTTTCTGATTTAGAGTTGATAAATACACTAGATTTTCGTTTGTCAACTCATAACAAGCCACAATGGGTGAACTCTGACTACGTTTTTGAAATTTTATTACTATTATTATTATTATTATATGCTGTGCCATTCACCTACCATAGGTACCGTGTAGAGCTCATGACGTATGAGACGAAGAAATCCCTCGGTAAATTGAAAATTAAATAGAAATAAGAATCTGGCTATAGTTCGATAGCGGTTAAAGCATGAGCCCAAGATTGAGACTATCGGATATACGTAAGTTGCCCTAGATCTAGGAAAAATGTTCTGATAAAGGACCAATTTAAGCGTTTACGGCTCTTGAGGTCCTAGTCGCATCTTAATGTGGCTAAAAAGAGGCTGTGTACAAAAGCAGGTACATGTCAATAGAAGGTTCCATGCGGCATTGTTAAAGAAGATCAATACGGGGGATCAGAAGCAGTTTTCACCGCTGGAAACGTACGCGGATGAAGACTTAAATGACTGCAGAAACAGCTGTTATTTGTAACTTGAATTACTACACAAACTTCCTGATTAAGTCCAGAGTTCAACGTGGCCTCTCCGTCTATACGGGCACAATTTCCCTACTGGACTGAAGTACTGCCATGACTCGACACATCGCCGAAGGTGCATCAGACCAAAAAGTCTATTAACCAGCGGATGTTTAGTTTTCATTTGAGTTCGACAACGCTACTACGGACAAAATCAACTCTAATCTACCGTCTTTCGCCGTGAGAGCTTTGCAACGAGGGGCCCAAAGCAGCCTGGAGGATACCGAATAACGTCCTTTATACGGGAGTTCCGAAATAAAATGCTCTACAACTTTCTAGTGTTTTAAAGACTCGGTCAACGGCCTCGGTTTATCGGCAACAAGGTCAATACAGTTTATGTGGCAAGACACCGTCGGCCAGTAATAAGAAAAGTTTGTGCACGCGAGCCGTGGGTATAGCCAAGGAATAATAATGTTCAAGAGCTTCCTTCCGAATTGAACGGGTACTCAGTCGAAAAGCAGCTCGTGTGTCATTCATCTTTCAATGGGCCGGTTGGTTCCGTTCGAGCGGTTCGTATAGCAGATTTAGCCTCGCAGACAGTTACCACCAGAAAGCGTTTCGGTGTCGTATATAGGTAGCTGGACTGCTTGAGTTACCTGGCGGTCACGGATACCCTTAAAATAGCTAATGTTCAGTAAGTCGATATTCTATGCTATCATTCGGGCCGCTACTACGCGGATTCGACACGCCAGCAAAATGATACCCAACTAGATGAGGTAACTCATATCATGGTTGCATAGAGGCGTGCATGATATCACACCGTCCCTGCAACTTTATTACCTGCTTCATTGATTTTAGCAGAAATGAAGAACTAAGAATTCAGCCCTCTAACAGACTCGACAAGCTGTGTGCTCTGCAGCATTACAGGGATATTTATGAACGGGAAATCTGTGAAAAAATGGTTCTGCTGCGTTCAGTACACAATCGCCCCAGGCGTTGCAAGGATACCGGACACGAGAAGAGTTCGCTAGACGGTAAAAAAAATAAGTTTCTCATTTCGCTATCTCAGAGCGTTATGTTCAGAAAAGGCGTACTTGGTACAGTTAATGAGCTCGGTGCAGGGATAGGTGCAAAAAGGTTGGATAAGTGGGGATTTTTTTACATCGGAATGATAGGAAGGAAGTCGTTTTGCACGAAAGCTTCTATACTGTAGCTTATGCCAGTATTTATTTATTTTTTTAACTGCTATGTGAAAATATCGGCCATTCACCGGGTTTAGCCCCGTTGCGTAACGAACACCCTAGCCATTATTAAGCTCCTGTCAGTTCTTACATAAGCAAAATGAATTGTTGCGGGCAGTCCAGTAACGACTGCCCTTATATTAACATTACTTCGTTGAGTTATAACAATAATGCTTAACAGCAATTAATTGAATAACTTAAACAAGTTATTTTATTAGGATAGTCTAACCCTTTCGTATTTTTTTTAGCTACAGAAAACTACGCTTGTAACGGCTAGAAGTTTACTAACAATAATAACTGACTGAAAAAATCATCATGCCACAAGATTTACCACAAGTTATTAGCAGAGAATTGGAATACTAACACAACAGCTGTTAAGTTTCATGGTCTTATATAATTAGATTAACTAAGAGAGATAAAACAGATTTTAGATGTTAGCAGCATACGTCCAAGTGCTTCAGAAAAATCGTTCCGCGACCGCTAACCGCGTTGCCTGTAGTGCTCAATATTATTCCTATCTACAAGCAACTATGTTTAGCATCAAACATGGATGACAGAATATCTGTTTGCATGAGCATCTTGAATGCTTATTGGTGGTATACGATAATTATCCTTCTCTGTTAGACATACCATTTCATAGTGTCAGATGGAATTGAAGTTCGCGGTCTTTTTTGAATTCATCTTCGCTTGCAGCGCCGAGGGTGGTGTCTACTAGGTAAACGTCCCAGGTGACAATAGACACACCCGATCGTTGTATCTGTTAGCTTAGATCGGAATAAGTGGCCACAGCTCGAAAAAAACCACACAGTCATCCTCCTATGATCAGTTGTTTTAGGTAAAAATTCACAGTCACAAGCTCACGGCTTCCCTACGACTTGTATTGATATATGGGATTTTCAATAGGCCTATAAGATAGCACTGGCTAACCTAGGATCATATCCGACAATTACAATAGTAGTAACTTTTATTGGCACCCTTCGTTCGATAAATACTAGTAAAATAAATAAATAAATAAAATATTAGTAACCCTAACTAAATAGTGCTATGGCTGTCCCATTGCATACAAAGCGTTCGATAGAGCGCCTTTTAGAAGAGACTTCCGACAAAGACGACAACTTCTTTTTTCGAAAGAATTTCGAAAACAAGTATGTGGATTGCAAGGGAACATATATTACTCTTGGCTAGATGTTATACAATATATATATATATATATATATATATATTATATAATATCTAGTTAATCTACTTAATAATCTTAATCTTCTTTTAGGTTATAATAATCAGGTGTTTGACATGCAGCACGATAATATCCGTGAATTATGTTTCCAGTTACGGCGTGTCCATTGGTTCTTCCAAGTCTAACACTGTGTTGCGCATTCTTCGTTCTTATGATATGTATATATATCATTTATACATTAAGAACATATCATTTATGATATGTTTATAAACGTTACACACAGTAACTTTACAAAAATACTCGTCCTAACATTGTAAAGTATGTCAGTTATAAACCCTAAACATTTTGTAAAATGCTTTGTTAAAAAAAAAAAAAGAAAAAGTCATGCTTAAGATGTCCAATTAAAACAGCTTAGTAGTAGCATTATTACTTGGGATTAATATGTAACCTTCTAAGAAACCTTCTATTATTACTATTATAACAGTAGTAATTTTGAAAAGTTTTCCTTAACTTTATCGACGAATATTAGCAAGTTACGAACACTTCCGATCACATGGCTAAATTCACCATCGGCTTTCTGGTTCAGGTACAAAATCAGATCCACCTCAAAGGCAGACACTGCGTCCTGATACGAGCAACTTCTTCGAAACATTGGAAGATTCTTGCTATTTTTATTAATTTTATGACGTTTTTAGTCTGCACATGAATAGTCTGTGTCATTAGTTAGCTAACCTCTGTAATATCGAACGAAATAAAGAAAAGGAGAAAAAGGATTGACACATTCATTGGTCGGATCTTGTGTTCTAATATTTTGCAAACTTCTGAAATTCGCTTCTGTACACTGGTATTTCAAACAAAAGTAGAACTCATTTCACCATAGGCCTTAGGTAAACGTTACAAATATTTGTGTGTGTATATATATGAATATAGCAGGATTATAGGGAAGAATGATAGGCACTGTAAAACAGTATCGTGTGCGGCCAATAAAGTCTGATGATTAAACTAGGATTGTTGTACAAGTGCACTGTGATTAGTTAGTACTGTTGAAACAACAGCTTCTGTCAAATTTAAAAGCTCTAGGGTTACGCGTGAGCTGGGTCTTAATTTGACATCTTTTCCTATGAAGCAGGCTTCAAAGCACACCATAGGGCTAATGTAAAAATCCATACTACACGACGTACCCGAGTAGCATTAGATACATACACTTCACTGCACGTTTGATGAAACAAAAAAAAATAAAAAGTCGTCAGATCCCGCACTGGATAAGGTTCTCTTCCGGATGAACAGATATATTGCGCAAAGGTAATACCCACTCTCTAGGTATTCTATCTCCCTTAGGCGTGGCAATAAAGTTTATATATAGTTGCTTGAGCTGCTATGTCGAATGTTGATTTCATCGTTCTGTCCCGCAGAATGATCAAAAGATAGCACAGCATTGGTTAGGGCAATCACACGTACTTCATTTGCTTGGAAGCTCGAAACGTACACTGAAATGCGTGTTGAAACGTTGCACGTATCCACGCTGCGCGAAAAATTAATTTGAGAACGAAAACCCGATTCGTAAATATAATGAATAGAAGCTTATTTGCTTTGATGTCTTTACTGAGTATTCTTTATTTAACTCCGGAAAAAATTTGAACACGCATCCTGAACAAGGACATGCAAAATATCAGTTAGCATGCTTAGCAAGTACGTAGATGTGAAACGTAACGTGCAAACTCAATCAGCAGACCTACCAGATTGCCCCAAATGGAACTTCACATCAGTCACTTTACTGATCTGGTAAATCTTGTCATTACCGCGTGAAAATCAATTTAAACAAATCAAAACTGTTTTTGGCGTATCAAAGTATATTCATAACCCCGCTAGTAACTTTCTGCATAAAAAAAAAAATAACTTTTTTATCGTTCGAGGACATAGGCCTCAATGTTGCAAGCTATCGTCGAGTGCTCCATGGGTACAATCAAAAAGTAGAATGTAGTATTTTGGTGTCCATCGTTTACAGCTTCTTATTGGATGATTTTAACCAGCGAGACGTCAAGCAAGAAATGTCAATAGGTCTTATAATAAAAATAACTTACGGATGTAATGCAAAGTTGCAAAGGCCCATGTCGTACATTGCCGAAAAAAAAAATAAGTAGAATTACGTCCAAGTATTATACATGATTGTCATTCGTAACTTTTTCTTTAGCAAGAAACTGGTGCAGTGAAACAGGTCGTTTATCACTTCAGCAGTTGACGATGTGTGGGTGGTTCCTAGGGCAGACTCAATCCAAACGATGCAAACATTTCCTCCTGATAGACTTCTGGCATTACCTATAGCTGCTCTGTCCGTATGAATTTCCTGGCAGTTATAAACGTTTTCAGAATTCATCTTGTTCAGGAGTTAGATATTTCATTTATATCCATTCTATATATATATAAATATCCACACATAAATAAATAAATGCACAAAAGCGCGTGGTTTCTCACCGCCACTACGACGTCATTGCTTAGTCGTTGATCTTGGAGGAAATCACCAAGACCGACAAAATATTCCAAAAGCTCAGATCGTCTCACATCTTCGATGAGTTAAGCCCTGTTGTAAATATTCTAATTGATAACATTTATTCATTAGATGTTAACAACACGATGTATGTACAGTTACATAACAAAAAACGTGTGACAAAAAAAATGGCGCAAGATAAATAGTGATTACTCATTTGTATACTACCTAGATTACAACATTCAAAAGCCAAAAATTTTATGGTATAAGTGCTAAGCTTGTGAAGCTAATAGGTCAACCAGTCTTTTAAGAAAAGGCACTAGGTAACAATTAGCATAATGCCCCTACTTCTACTTTAACTATGCCCATTGGTAGGCTCATGAATTTCGAAGCGGGTGACAAATTTGTCCGGTTGCTCTCCTTCCAGCCATTACTTTTCATAACTCCAGCGTCAAAAGAATTGCCATCTATTGCGGCGACCGTCTACTGTCTGCTTCTGAAACACTTGGACACAGTGCCGATTGCCGAATCCAAGATCATCAGCATGAAAGTGAACTACTTCGTACCGTGAAACGAGGGCTCAAAGCACCCCTAACAATCAGGCCTTCACTTGGCTGACTAATTCAAGATCCCGTTCATGTATTAGGGGGTTATCCAGCGAAGAATCAAGAATCATGGGCCACAATCCAGGCAATTTCATACGTGTGTCTTTCGACGGAAAATCTGGAAAAAGGTGGATAGTTGGGTGTTTGCTTCGCGGCCCAAATGCTGCAGCAATGCCGGTCGTCGTCGCACGACACATTTCAGAGCCCCCACAAAGATGAGGTTCTTACCTTAATTTCTTGAAGAACACCTGTTAAAAGCAATTGTCTGTCAAAGCAATACATAAGTTTAATCTAAAGGATAAACAAAAAAGATTCGTCTAAACGGGAACCCTTTACAGTTAGCGAAACTGAGGGAATCGTTTTCTGTATTTCCGCTGATGCCAGTGTATAGGATCATTAGTAGCAAATAAATTTAACCACTTCCCCGTAGCCCAGTTGTCAATTTTTGTAAATTTGTTCTTCGCAGCTATAAAATTAATCTTTTATGTATTGAAATTATCATAACTATTTTATGCTATGTTGAGCTGCAGCAACTTAGTTATATCCGAATGAAAACTATATTGTGTAGATGTATTTTTCTAGTTCCAGTCCTTCGTATCTTTTTGCGAACCCAGCTGGGAAAAGGGGTCGGAGAACGGGTAACGATTTATTACACTCGCAGAACACAGAGCTATTATAGATGGGGTTTATTTTCAAAAGCTTTATTTTATTTACAAAAGCTTACTAAAAATAAATGGCTGAATCAATTAGATCGACATTTAAGACTATGCAACTATTATACACCCTATTCGATTCGGTGATCACTCTGCATTACTTTATTAGGCGTTTTTAGCTAGCAGAGGTAGGTCTCAGAGGTAAAATTGCAAGCGTTACTGGATCTCTTTCTATGCAAAAGGCTAAGCAGTTGCTTATGTCCTCTACAGATATGGTGCATTCTGCATTGGATCTATCATGATGGAGATCATCAGATACCTTGCATCACGATACCTTGCTAGCTTTGTCGGTTAGAAAATCGGTGCTTTGCCGGGCTAGGCTTTGTTGTCATCAAAAATGAAAAGTCGGATAAGTTTCCGAATCATTCGGACCAGAATGATTTCTTTCTTAGTTTGATTTTTCAAGGAACAGATATGTTTTGTCGGAGACTGTCAGCATTCCCAAAGCATTCCACTTCTGAGTGCTATTGTATATATTTTAGTAGATTTAGATATAGTGAACCCTTAAAAGGCTCTGTTCGTTTCGCACAATATTTGTAACATAGATGCGTTCATCCATTGACAAATCTGCGAATAAGACGTAATTTATCTTTTAACTATATAAAAAGCCATTATTTTCCTTTGTACTGTACTATACTTTGCTGTGATAGTATATATAACTTGGTAAAGTCCTCTTGTTCTAATAAGATCGCCTCTTATTCGTTTGCTGTAATTAAATGTTCACTAATTACTTTATGATATTTTAGAAAAATAGACTGGCTAGCATAATACGACCTATTTTAGAATTAAAAAAACCTACAGTTTTCACTCAAATGCAAATTAGAGGTAGCAGTGGTCGTGTTCTACTAAAACAGCGTCATAGACCAAGTATCCTCAAACTATACTATTCTCTGTCTAAGGCCGCGGGCCTTTTTAAACACTTCAACGAAACCTGTAACTCCCAAGAGCGAAATCTGCAATGAACATATATCCGCTGAAAAGAAAAAAGTTTTCGCTGGTTTCGTCTAGATAACAATAGATAGGTGAGGTATAATTATGATTAGGGGGTATGTGCAACTGCTTTCTGCTAATATTTGTCTACAGGGGTATTTAGGTATACATTGAAAGCGGGCTATCATTTCTGCTATCGCTTTAATGCTTAGCGTGCCTTTATAGTCATAGGTATCACGACTATTTGCCTATGGCGGTGAAATATTGTGATACGCAAAAAACATTCTACGTGCCATGTATAGTTTTGCTTCTCGTTGGCCCTAAATTTCTATTAATATACTAGGTTTTTGGAGATTAATGGCGATTTATCACTAGACTATAAGCGTTAAAAAGACGTTCCATGATACCCTTCTGGTC
Organism: Varroa destructor; assembly: GCF_002443255.2. Classification (NCBI taxonomy): domain Eukaryota; kingdom Metazoa; phylum Arthropoda; class Arachnida; order Mesostigmata; family Varroidae; genus Varroa; species Varroa destructor. The sequence continues at coordinate 35,894,619 of NW_019211454.1, forward strand.
CATGTTAAAAGATAAATGATCCAAAAATGAGTCATTCAGACATTTATGGTCCTCTATTTTCAACCCTGTTTTTTTTTTATGATTTAATGTACTATTACGGATCTTACTCTCACTAACACTTGTGGAAACTCTTTTTCACTACGCTATCGAAACAGTCAGTTTATATCCAATTCAGTTGTATAGTACATAAGTACACACTATACATTCACGTACCTGTTAACCGACACATAGAAGGATATATATGCTTTTTGTATATATACTTGAGAAAGGTAACAGCTGTTACCATATCATTAAGCTATCGAAGGGTACTAAAAAACATCTCATTGTATACAATAGGTAAGCCACAGAAACATGGTACAAGATGAAACTAAAATTACAGTGACGAAGTCCTTTTCTCCACTCGGTCGGCAGAGTTTTTCTTAGTGGTCATGTCCGTAGAAAGGGGCAAGAGTCGCTGCATGAGCGCAGGCAGAAAAAGCTGTGGGGGCGATTGCCATTTGTTCTGCGTAGCTAGTAACCGGTTCAAAATGAGCCTGAGCCTGGGCCGTGACAGGGTTAGCATGGGCATACGAAGCCCTAGGGGTGGCAACGACGTATCCGTGCGATGTGATAGAGGCCGACTGCACAACGGCGATCGGAGCCTTAGCGTAGGTCTCTACAGGAATCACGTCTTTGTCGTGTTGAATTTGCGCATCGTAGTGGGCCGCAGCCGGATGTGAGGGAGCTGTTCTTGGCTTGTTGGTCTTGATATTGACACGGAATCCATGAGCGTCGGCGGCGTAGTTGACATACCGCTCGATACCGTAAGCATCACCGAAGGAGTATAAACCCTTCTTGCTATTGTGCTCGTCGGATACCTCGTGGCGAAACTGCTTCGTGCCGTAGTCATCGACGGAGTCGTAACCGAACCCGTACAGCAGTGGGGGATAATGGACCGCTTTGGACACAACGCCAGGATGACCACGGTGGCCGTGTCCTGCGTAAGTGACAAATGTTACAGGGTGCAGGACAGCAATAGCGAGCGGGGCAGCATGTTCATAACCAACGGAATGTCCGTAGCTAGAGGTGACGATGGAAGCTGCAGCCAGCGTGGCATGATCATGGTCGCGTCCATAGGCCAGTCCTGGGGTGGCGGTGACTACAGAAATCGCTACAGCAGATGCGATAACGGCCTGTGAAGTTGATATCTAGAGTTGATTATACGATTGATATAGTAGGAGACGATAAGAAATACTAGTTACCTCAACAATACGCTAGCGGTTATGTGGACAATAGGTTTACAAGGCTTAAGCTTAATCTCATGTCACTGATCTTGTAAGAAGGCTCAATGGGCTAAGGATTCAATATAAAATATACCTGGGCGAACATGATAAATTCCCGTTATCTTATGATGGTTTATGATCTTCTGATCACCCTCTCATAGGATTTTATACAGCAATATATAGGTGAGCTGGACCCGATTCCTGTGTAGTTAATGGAGAGGAGCACAAGTCTGCAAGCTGTCTGCACGGCATGCACACATCCAGCAGTGACTGCGGATATCTATATTTTATGCTGTGGGCGAAGTCCGTAACAAAAATGTCAATGATGGATGTCGGTGTCAGTGTCAAAGCCAAAATGGAAATTCGTGTACACATCGTGCGAAAACAATGCTTAATACTATACTTTTGTATTTTATCAACTATCTATTGCGTGAAGGGTTTACCTGATAATGGATTAGAAGCGTGCACGTGGTGTATTTTCTAAACTACCTTCGTAGCATTTTCATTCATGAAACATATCCTCAAATATTCTAACGTATGATATATAATAATTAGAGAGCAAGCATATCTTCAAAAGAAAAAAATTATTTTTTTCTTTACAACGTCAGTTCCGAGATAAACTTGGCTATTAGGTCGCGACAGAGGGACCTCTTCCACCAACTTCGTTTCAATTGATCAGTCGTATTGCGTCAACCATATTACATCAACAATTATGTCTTAAATATGGAGCTCACAGGATGAGTTCAATAAAAGGAACTGAGCAAAAATGCAAGCATACTTCACGTAATAATAATATTAATAATAATAAATGTCCTACTCTGTAAAAAAAAAGTGTTTCGTTATAATCGTTCAAACAGGTGCTCAATCAATTATAAGTATGGTTCAGATAATGTCGTAGATTGCCCTCGACCTTCTTGTCGAACGGAGATCTTTCTGACTGGCATCAAAAAAAAATCTAGGAGGCACGCGAATCGGAACGATTGTTAGCTGGCTATGTAAAAATATAAAAAATGGCGTGGAAAAATAGAAAAACTACGTAATGTTTAACTTAAATAAATGAAATATTTATTAGCAAAATGATTTCAAAACTGCTTTGTGAAAACCCAAGTCAATGGCTGTTAATTGGGCGTTGTTTTCATTAAACTTTCTCGGCTGATAATTACTAATTGGTACAAGCCTGTTCAGTCCCGGGATATCTGCTGCCGTTACGGCGGCCTAGAAAGTCATCACGGTGGCTTTCAATTCGATAGCTTCGATCAACGTTCTCTGATGGAAAAGTTACAGCTATAGTACTGGCAATAGGTAATTATCTCGTTTAATTAAGTCATGGCTTAGCAGACGACGAAGCTGGCCGTCAGCGATCGGAAGCTGACGGCCGCGGCGACCGCTAGCAGTTTGATGCAGCCGTTGACGCTGTAGAGTCTTAATGACGTGCAGCATCTCGTAGCGTAGAAAAGGGAAAAGAAACCTTTCTAAGGTTGCAAATTACGTTGTTTGGCGTGTCTATTTTGTTTGGCGTGCATTTTTGAATACGGCGGGGCTGCAAGCCGCGAAACCCTAACTCAGCCCATGGTGGGCGCGCAAAGTGGAAAAAATTCGCTTTACCGCACTTACTCAGGACAAAATCTTCGATAAAGAATTACACATAGGAAGAAGTGTCTCGATCTAATAGTTTTTGAGTAGAAATTCTAAACTTATGTTTTATGCCAGATATGTGAAGTCAATAGGGGTATACTGATAGAGAAGCTAGTTCGTATAAATATTAAGCAGGGAAAATGTTAGTTGTGGAATATGGCTTAGAATAATCGACAAAAAACTAAACTCAGACTGGCTTTTCTACGTAAAAGACTAAATTAGACGTTCGACATACCGTTTCGGCGAGTTAATAATAAATCAAATATGCTCGACAGAAATCTTACAGAAAATAAATCGTGTCGTAATGCCTTTTGCCCATTGACTTCTGTTTTGACGATCAGCCGGCGTGCTAACGCATCGTGAAGGCATGCCTAGAAAAGCTACGGAGTCACAGTTCAACCGTGGCCTGACGCAGTAAATTATCCGTCCGTACTATGTGTAACATTTAAATATGCTATTATCATAGAATGAATACAACTTAATTAGTGGTTGTATTCGTCTAAACAATATATTATTTACGTCCATCGATAAACCCAAAAAAAGTCGGACTAATTTCGTGCTGCGATCGCGGATTGTAACTCTTTTGTTTGGTGGATAAACTACCCGTTCCGACAGCCTAACGGTGTAGGTGTGTGCCGTGGGGTATTATTCCCAGGGGCATTGATTTTGGGGTCAATGATAGCGAAGCATCCATTGAAATCTAGCGTAGCAGAAGGATAAAACAATCAATACAATCAGCGTCTTTATCACTTCTCTTATACCCGTTCGTTGAAGCATGCCACTGATCCGACCCCATTCACCATTTAGACACTAGACGGTGGATAGATAAAATCGTTGCCTAACAGTTCGTCAGCTATTTATTTTCATTAGTTTTAGCACGTATAACGTATATCACGTATTGCCAATCTGATCGTGCTAATAATGGCCAGAATGATACCTGATGGTATAGTACCTCCATCGATACATAAAACCGGCAATCAGACCGTCACCCTGGCAATACATCGATGATGTCCATAGTCTAAAACCTTAGGAACACTACGCAACTAGTCATATAAAAATGACAGCAATACACAGTGCAGAATAATTAAGCGTGACGGCGAACGTGCGTGTATTTACGTACTTCAGAAGTACATACTACGTATATGTACGTTCATGCATGTGTGCTTCTAGTAGTAATTAGCGTGCCCCAATTAATGCGAACTGGAATTGCTTAAATTGTTCAGGACTGATAAACGTTTAACGCTCATGGCAGTGCATGAACACAGCCAGATACTGTAATCTAAATAAATATAAATAACGAGGAACGAAGTTGATGGATGGATTGTAAAATACAATTTGGCTAGTAAAATTGAAATTCAAGGTGCGTCCACGGCTCTTAGTTTCTCTAATAGCTAAGTCCATACAGGACGCGTTATTACTACTATCACGCACATCATCGACAAGAAATTTTTAATTATTAAAGTATAAAGCTTCGAGTCAGTCAGATTTCGATGGCTTCGCTCTAAAACTGGATCTTAGCTAACAATTAAGGCTTAAAGGGTTTATAGGTTAGGTTATACTCGTACATGGGACATTTAATCTCGTTTCATAATATCTCCACAACTGACAGTAATTCTCTGTGAAAGATAAGAAGCGTAAAACAATGTCGATTTAAGGCCTGTCATGAACAATATTCCTATAACAGGCTTACGGTCTTCCACGACTTCTTTAAGGTGTAGCCCAGTTATCTTATCAGACTCTTTTCAGTCCCAAAGACGTATACTACTGAATTAAATGGGTATCGATAAGACGCATGGCTTTTGTCCGCTAAAGGCCAGCTTGCGACATGGTTTGTCAGGGCGCCACGCCTACGTGCCCGTCAGGTACCTATCGATCAAATTCAAAGACGCGACCTGTATATTAAAAGATGAGTCATTCTTGGCCATTCATCTTTTCTTGGAAAAACGAAAATAGAGCACTAGCAAGCGAGTATGTGTTCTTAGCGAAATTAAGTGCTATGGCGCGGAAGGCTTTAATGAATTAACGTCTGGAGCATAGGTGGCACTGATGAATTCGCGACATCGGGCAACCTATCACAGAGATTACAAACTGAAACGCGAAGAAAAGCAATAGAGAGAATCGCCGACTTATCTTCGGGAACTTCGTAGAAAGGCTAGACGCCTCACATGAGTCATGTCGAACTATTTTCAAAGATTATTTGAAGGCGAGCGGATCCGAAACAGATTCGAGGCTTGTCTTACATCGAGCTTCGTTAACACTAAATATAACTCGCAAGGATTCTTTGCTTCTGCAAAGCTCAAAAAGTACCTGAGCGGAAATCCCTTTCGAATGGCCATAGAAAGGGAAGGGGAACATTGACAGGGTTGGATTGAGAAATGGTTTTAGCATCTAGTAAGAACAACGGTAAACACGCACCATAGCCGACCAGCATTATTTCACGGGATTTAACGTGTACTCAATTGGTATAGAGCTAAATTCGGTAGCTGTTTGACTTTTCATGACGTGATATTTGGAACCCAAAGTGCCTCGGTGGTTTCCGTCAGACTATCATGCACAAATAGAATATATTAAATAATATTACCGATTTTTTTTTAAATAAATAAACTAAATAAGCATTACATTGTTTAGGAAATGAATCAGCTTCAGCAGCCTCATACTAAGGCCTGATAGAGACTGTACTGAAAATCACTGAGATTATTTTTGTTATGTTGCGCCAGTGTGATAGCCAACACAGCTCATTGACAAGTACTCAGTACCCGCTAAAATTCTTGTCAACGTAAACAACAATTGTTTCCAGCAGTCTATCTTGGGGCCTGACCCAGCCGCACACAATGAAGCCTTATCTTCTGGAACGATCAAATGCCGTCCATAGCTAGAACGGTAACCGCCTCACAGCGTCCACAGATTTTGCATTAGATGCTTCCGTTGTTATAATACGCGAAGAAAAGAAGTGAGGGTCAACGATGCAGGCAGTGCTTATATGGGCGTACGCCTGCAGACTTTAATTGAAGCTAATTATTGCACGACATCATAAGTTTGATCAGTAGTTTGACGTAGCTACGTTGATAATCCCAATGACAAGAAACAGCAATATTTGGAGAGTTCCTTGGCTTGGATATATATTGTCCGTAGCTTGGTGACGGGATTCGACCATCATTTGATGACTTCAAATCGCTGTTACATATATGCTGAAAATTTGCTGTGCTAGTGTAGAAACAAACGGACCCGTTTATAAAAGGCAACACAACTACGTCAACCGGCCCCATTACGTTTCATGTTTTGTCAAAACTTAGACATCCGTACACAGGAATAAGCTCAAACCCTATGTATTTACGCTCCACATATCCTTGTTCATTCTGTTTGAGGCAAATAGATCATTTGGGCGTCAATGACATTTAATCAATTATTTCACCCGCACATACTTTGAAAAGGCACACCAGTCAAAGCAGAATCATACACGAAGGTAAAAAAATCATATTCCCAATTTTTTATTTTTATCGTGATCATCATCATCATCATCGTCGTCGCTTCTATTTATTACTTCTAACCGTTTTCTGTCCCCTGGTGATCGGAAATCATGATGCAGAAAACAAAGTTTTGTGTCGTTTTCGAGCACAGGGCAAAAAAAAAACACATTTTTAATAGCTGTTCTTTTTCGCCTTTTGCTGACGTCAAAATTTACCGAACGAGCCTGAAATAGTTGCGCCGTGTACAGCAAGCATTTCATAACCAACAGTAGTGCTAGAAGGGGTAAATGAAGTCGACATTTGACCAAGAAAATAAGCCGCGAATACCACACTATTGTCAAGTATTTTGATTTAATAGCAAATGAGGGGCCTAGCTGTGGTATGAGCTGGGTGAAGCGGGAAAGCAATGAAACTTTTTACCGACCCGAACGTCTTGCCAAGTAGCGGGCAGCACGCAACTATGATAAGAGATTTCTATATAGAATTGCTACCGGTGGCAGGAATTGATGTCTTCATATCGACCTAAAGCTGGGAAAAAAATAGGTAGTTCCCTGCCCTCAAGCCAGGGATAAGCCTAAACCCTGAATTAAGCTAGATCTACATCCCAAAAAGGCAATGATTTGCGTTTGGAGGGCCTGAAACGGCCTTCTACATTGAGAAATGCCTAAGAAGAAATAAAATGGTCAACAGCTATCGAGTGAACAAGGCTAGCCAACAAAAGAGACCTAACAGACGAAGTGAGATTCTTTTCCTTCACGACAATACCAGGACCTCATATAGTAAGGCACCTTGTAAAGGCTTGAGAAGGACCATTCTATTTTCCAGACCTTGGTCCGATAGATCATTACTGCCTTTTTCCGATGATTGGCAAATAAAAATCGTAACCGTATATTTGACGGTAAAGAGGGTCTTAAAACCTGTCTAAATTAGTTCTTCAATAGTAGACGTGAAACTTTTAACTGGTAACATAGTGTTTTTTTGTCAAATAAATAAGATAAAATCAACTATGTTTCCACCTCATATTGCACCAAAAGATATCTCTTTCGTCCCTATGTACTTCTAGAAATTGGCTAGGAATAAATGCGTACATAACTAGCAACTGGGGCACGTTCGTTCAACATCTTGATTTTACCGCGGACCAGCGTAATATTTGCTTTTGCTGACATAGGTGGCAATGAGAGTTGCCGTTACAAATTAGTTCTACTTTCTGATCATTTACTGATCATTTTTACTATAACAAAACGCTCTGCAATCGTTCTGTTCAGTAGAAGATGTACCGCTTAATTGTATCACTATTTTGATAAAGTGTGCTGATCTTGTGGCTCACTAATCATTCAACAGTAATCATTGTAAATAAAATAAAAATAAAATAGTCTTGACGTTAACTGAAGCAATTTTAACTATACAATAACTTCCGAAATGACTCTCCACGTTCGTCTTTCGAGCTTACGAGGGTGCATTCCGTGTTATTTAGGAATAATAATAAAATTATCAAGCTGCTACACTGGATATGTACGGTAAACGGCGCCACAATACAGTACAAACAACTTCATTGTAATTAACTGATATTACTAAGTCGATTCGCTATTGGATTAATATTGAAAAGGCTTTCCATATTTTCCATCTGGTAATTCAGCCGCTGCTTGAAAGAGTTAGTTCCCAACATGAAACGGAATGTGCTCCAATTCCAACCTATACCGCCACGTGTCCTAAATGTTTAAAACAGGACAAACACGTTACCAACTGCGCTACTACGGGGACTATGATTAACTGGGTAGCAGCTGAAATTCTCAACACGATCTCATTTTGCAAATAATTAGCAACTAAGTACGAAAGAGTTGCTTTAACAAAGATGTTTCTACTTGTACCCACTAAACAACAAACACATTTTTATTCTCTTTCGTTTTTTTCCTTCTGTAACACATATACAGTCTGCTTGCATTTCATATACATGGCTATTCCAGACGATCTGTGAGCCATGAGCCTATATACGGAGGCATAGGGCATGTCTTATTAATATCCGTGCTCGTGTGACAAAGGGGCCTGGTGGTAGTATGTAGTCGAGGCTTCATGGACATTAGGCGGCAACTGAAGCCTTTACATAGGAGGCTATGAGAACGGTTGCCACATAGCTTAACGTGTTGAGGCTGGGAATCGTAGAGGGCTGATGCGAGGGAGCTCTTCCTGGCTCGTTGGTCGTGATGTTGGCACGAAATCCATAAGCGTCGGTGACGTATTCGACGTGCCGCTGAAAACCGTGGACGTCCTTGAATGAGTATGAACCTTTGTTGTGGTTGTGCTCGTCAGACACCTCGTGACGAGACTGTTTCGTGCTGTAGTTATCGATCGAGTCATAGCCAAACTTGTACAGTTTTAAGGGCTAATGGATCGCCTTGGCTACCGCAACGTGGCGAACATAGCCCGAACAACAGGGAGCAACCGTAGGATGCCACGGCCAATGGAGCATGAGTGTGAACATGGTAACTAGGGGCGTGCCATATAACTACTAATGGCGATGGGAGCGACTACCGCAGCCTGACCGCCGTAACCATGTGGAGGAGGTGGAACTGCGACGTATCCATGTCCTAAGCTCTGAGTGGCCTTGATGCAAGCACAACCTGCGAATCAAGCTTATATGAAACGTGTCAACGATATAAAGCGAACGCTCATGCTTTACCATAACATTGTCAAGGTGGGTATTATGACGATTTAGTATTGGAAAAACAGTGTAAAAAGTTGTTTGCTTATTGAGAGATTATTTACGATGTGCCGAACTGATGAAATACAGGCAGTATTAAGGGCTCAGCGTTTTCTAGCCGATGGCTTAAAAAAGAACTGTGAAAGATTGTGCTGTACCGATACCTTGCATTGGTTGTTCACAATAAACGCAGCGTCACGTAACGTAAGATGATGCTTAGCAGGACAAAGAAAGTCATGTTTGTCCTAGGATTTTGAAAAAAGCAGTCCTTTATCATTGAATTGATCGAGCGCTAACTATAAACACTGGAGCTGAGCACGCCAGGGCTAATGCTCTTAGAGAGTCTATACAGCAGACAGAACAAACATTGGAAGACATATCTTTTCGAACAAATATCTATTCCCTATGAACACATATCACACCGAGTGGTTAGCAGACAATCGGTGCTCGTTATTTCGCTGAAGTCTCTTTGTTTTTGGCCGGTTGCTGCAGTGGCTCGTTCGGTTCGGATTAGTTTCTTTCTTTAACAGAACAGTTAAGCCTAGTGCACTGAACACTGGACGAAGATTCGACAGGCCTCGAATCAAGCATTCATGAAGCTTTATTTTGGATTTTCACCTAGCATTCATCATTATCTCAGCTAACGTCAACGTTCATCCAGTTCCCTACGTGACCATTTTGATTGACGATTGCCTGTCATGACTAGCGCTCTGTCCAGTGACTGGCAGAGTTGGACTTGGTCTGTAGTTAATAAACGAAATTCAAATACAACACAGCGGCGTCTGAATGAAGGAACGGAACGAAAAAGCGAGTACATAACAAATCGGCTGGGCATAGTTTGCTTGCCGACAGGGCAAATTAACATTGTCATTGAAAATGGTATGTATGTATGTATGATATATAATTAGGCTGGTGATTTTTTACACAACACACGGCGTAGCTTGGTGCTACGTTGAACCGCGTGGAAAATTCGAAGCTACATTGACTTATGGTACCTGATAGATTATGATAATCCTTCAGTTGCTCTATGCGATAAACATTAGTACTTCTATATACTTTGGTTATTGTCGAATAACTAACCAAAAATCATAATTAACTATATATATAATTCAACTTCAATTTTCACTTGAACGTAATTACCACTTAGGATATATAACACTGTTACAATTTATTCACGAGGTCAATTGCGATTTGGAAATTTTCGAATGTTATAGGTTTTTTTGGCTGTTTAGGGTATTCCCATGAGGAAACGTCCGCTAGCGTTAGGTCTAGAGAAGGAGCAAGTATTTGCCCGACCCATCTACGAGCCCAGAAGGTCTAATCTTACATCATGATTGTAGCATACAAGTGTTTTGCACTGTTGAAAGTAAAATTCGCCACCTTCTAAATATTATCCTGCGTAAACAAACTATTGCAGTACATTCAAACAACTGACACCACTTATTTTCGTATCAGAACGTCGTCATACTGCGGTGTATACATTCTCGAAACATCCTGTGTTTGTATACCTTTGTCATTTATGGGGTAAGGGGGTAACAACCTTGTATTGTACGGACAAATGAAGACCACGAACCACATCTATAAGGAACATTTTACTGGTGGAAAACCAGATACTCAACTATAGTAATTATTACCAATTGTTATGCGGTGAAGTAGCGATAAAAATTTAAACCGGCGTTCCATTGATCGATTTGATGTATATATGTATGCAACAAAATAAACGTTTTCCTTTTTAGGCATGAGAGTAAAACACTGTAATACATTAAGCAAAAAAAAAAATCATTTTGAGAAATAATGTACAGGTCCACTGCCCTCTTCGATTCGATCAGATAATAATCATATAGCCATATGATTATCATCTGATCATTTTAGCCAAAATTGCCGCCGATAAATGCTAGAAAATGTAGCAGTTTACACCCTGATTGTTGATCCTGAAGACCGTTGTAAGACATAAAGTTTTTAATCAATATTTTATGAAAAATTAAATGTTCAAGCTTGTACTTTGTATAAATCTGCCCTAAAATAGAGCAGTACTATTAAAAAATAACGAAACGTTAGTTTTTAGAACCCATAAGACGGGATACTGTTCACGGGACGCTACCGTACACGCATCGTGTTGCATTTTTAGGACCTTTTTTGTGCGTTCCAGTCACAACAGAAAAAAAAAAACAATTATTGAATCTGCATTTGCTGGTGCACGTTTTAGGCATTTGAAGTGAACTGGTACGCAAAAAGTCGTTAGTGTGGTAGAACATTCCCAATTCTTGCTGACCGCAAGAGTTGGGATTCCCATAGAGTACTGTCTGGCCCCGGCTGCGCGGATACTTCAACCTTTCATCCTGTGAGATACTGTTAAGTCATCAACTCAAATCTAAAGATCATACGAAGGTTTTCTGCGAAAGTCGAGGGGCAGCTTCATCGCGATTCTAATTTTGTATCAAAAAATATGAAACGAGGGACGTCTCTACATGAGTGTCCAAGGAGCAAATAAATCTGTCACATATGAGTGTACGAAACTTCCCATACCATTTCTGAATAGCTAGCTACATTATTAAGTACTACCCTTAGCTCTAAGAGAAATTGCATGTATGGTGACATTTTGATCCACGCTTACGTAATGAACGGAGCAAGAGACCGTCGGTGGAAGGCAAACGTTCAACGTTTTTGTTTATGTTAAAATGAAGCATATGCAAATAAATATACTAGCTTTACGGCGGTGCTACCAATGTAACTCCTCCCATAAGTGTTTAATTAGAGCAGCAACAACAAAAAAGACAGATAAATAAAAGTGGGGCAGATTGGCTCACAAACAGAACATGTACAATAATATTGCGTGAGGACCTTTGTCAGATTTTGCTCCTTCCTGCGCTAATCCTTCACAATTACCTGCTTCCAACTGGAGTCCATATTGTGCGGTTGCTGCGGTACGCAAAGGGCGTTATACTGAGATATCTAAATACAGTCAATATACAAGTAATCACGCAGTGTGCGTCAAACAATCGATTCTATATAGCATGTGATGTCTGCATGACCTGTGTAGGGTCATTAGTTCGAAATCATTTGTGCTTACTGCAGCGAAGTACGGTTTAGGAATGGATCTATCATCAATTTCATATCACGTTAACATTTGCACTAAGCACTATCTACTCCAAAATTTCTACGTTTACTTAGGACGTGGCCTTGCGAATTCGAAACGAGTTAAATAAACAAAGTTACCATTGGAAGGCTCAATCTCCTACTTTAGATTACTTTGAACTACAACACCTGTTTATATTACAACGCCCTGTGATGCTCGAATATAGAACTTTGTTGTTGTAGAGCACTGTTAAAAAAAATAAAGATCATGGATTACTCCTTATTATCTGATGGACCTTTTTCTGACGCTATGTCTCTTGAATTTTTTTCTTGCGTATTTTTTGGGCGCCTTTTTCTTTTATTTTTGGCTGTTTCCACTCAGCGGTAGTTTAAGATATGGTTAAACATGAATCAACACATATGAATGGCTGCTGGACGACTACTGCATAAACAAGGCTAAATACGTTTGTTAAGGCAAATGCGTTTTTGCTTCGAAATTATATTTATAATTTACATATCCCATTACGGATGTAAAAAATGTCCCCTTTCCTCAGCCAAGCATGTCTTACGATGGAAGCATATTAAGACTGATTACCGTTCGATATCGGCTCATTACGAGAGCGTGCTGCTAGCTTTTTAGTTCATGCTAGACCGCTGAAACTTTCTTGAGGCTATTATTTTATAGTGCTGTACTTCGGTGTACGTTGCTAAAATTATCTTCCGTATTTATACACTTCTAATTGAGGTGAATGAATGGTCGAGAGCATTAAACAGCACCTCAACCTTTGTTCTTTCAGTCAGATAGAAACCCTTCGATACTTAGTTAAGAAACAATTAAACTTCACAAATGATTTAGCCGCGTCCGCTAAACGCTTGCTGCTGTTTCAATCAGCTGCAATTCCAATACTTATCTTATCCACCTTAGATGTGTTATCTCTTCTTTTCTGAATAATATCGAACGTTAAAAACAAAAGCGGCCAAGTTGTTGAATTTTTTTGGGGACAGCAAAGCTCGTCTCCTCTAAATGAGAAAAAGGGCTTTATGATTTGAAGGATTGTTGCAGTGCTGGTACGAACGTGAAGTTTACTCCCAAACCCTAAAGCGCGGGTGTGACAAAAACGCTGATGAGCGCTATGACGATCGTGAGGCTGAGAAACGGGGGGAGCCTAAAATTATCGGGGGATGTGGACCAAGGGTAACATCAATGATAATCCGCGTGAGCGCGTTTTGTGGAAGATGTCAGCGCCAATTGGGAGTTAATATATCTCACGCCGCCACACTACTGGGCTTCATCTAGCACCGACACTCAGCGGGGCCTGACCGATTGAGTTCTGTTCTGTGAGGTAAATTCTCGGTTTAAGCAAACAACCCAATAAGATAGGTGTATACATCCCTCAAAAATATATCGGCTTTTTTTGACATCCCGTCTTTCACGATTTTGTTACTATCTGCGTGGCCCATATTTGGATCTGTGAAGGAGTACGCGTAGCGGCTGCTTTGAAGTCGACTGCCTTACATCGTACCCTGAATTTCGCTACTAGCGACAGTGAGTTAAAGGATCCGCACAGAAGAGGGGCGCGTCAAGTGGAACCCGCAGAGTGGGCAAGACTGCGATGGCAGAATGTAGCTCGCTACCACGGTTCTGCCTATCTATTGTTGAAACTCTTTTCTTCCTCTCTAGCCGAGTGGCTGGTTGTTTTCTGTCACGTGAAGCGCTTGACAACGGGACCATCCCCATGTCGCTGGCTCAACTCGGCGTGTTGCGTCTCTCGGGAATCGAAACGCTTCTCTACTTTGCCATTAAGGTCCTTCGTTTGTCTGCTGGTGGTAAGGAGAAATTCTGTATAGACGAAGGCGGACACATGAGCGCACACGCCTGGGCCCCCACGTGCAACTGCATTCACTGCGCACTTCTACAAAAAGGAAATACTATTGCAAGGAAATGCGGCAAGCGCTCTAAAGCTGCTGCTTCTGCTCCTGGCCTGGTTCTCGGAGATCTGCGATTGATGGTGGGAGCGTCATTCTGGGAAGAAAGCGTACGAAGTCGCTTCATCGCGAAAGATAGCAAATTAGAAAGGATACCACAAGCTTGTTGTAGTCGTTGGTATTTACCGCGCTGCGGGATTTGTGCGCTCGAGCTGACGAGAAAATAAAAAAAATAGCGTTCACACCGCGAAAAATTTTATATAGTTAACGGGTTGAAGGAAGACAGTACCAACATTTCAACACTAGGAGGTAAAGAAAAAAGATAGACAGGAAAGATTCCGGAAGGTGTTCGATTTATGATTCGCCGAGAGTATCATAGATGTAGTTGATCATTAACGTTTCGCTACTGCGTAGCATCCTACATATAGGGGATCGTTTATGCTACGTAATATTGAGGTTAAAGCTCGTCATATTTGCTGAACAAGGTTCATCAATTCACGCAAGCTACCATTAGATTACTTGACCTCCCTAAATTGGGGAGAATCAACAAAGCTATTAGGGTTAGGGTCAGTATTAGGATGATCATGTACGGATCAGGAGCTGAAACCAAATCTGCCGTTAGTGGAAACTTTTTCTTCATTGCTTACTCCGTTTATCTCAGCTGACGCGTACCGCAACCCCAGTTTACGGGATATGCCCTAGCCAACTATTATTGTCGATTGGGTAGTTGATTGATCTATAGTTTTCGCAAAAAACGAAGACATGAAGCCGTTCGACTTTTACAAATAGGCATGTTATAGTTAGCTAGAATTTCGACAAAACCCTTGCGGCCGTCTTGTTCCTTTGTTTCTACTACAGCCTAAGGTTTTGCAACATACTTGAATCGGTAATTCGTTAAACCATTCTACTTTTCGTTACATATTACTTAAAATGCCATTTAGAAATTTGCTATGACTGTAGAACGAGTATCAAACAGAAGATCGACAAGATATACCAAATTTTTGGCGGTAAAAGCTTATTACTCTTTCTGTTCTCCACGCACTAGAACTACCTCGGGAAATGAACTTTAAGCGAAGATATTGGAAAAGTCCTTCCAAACTGACTGATTTTTATAATGACACCAGGAAACCTGCTAATAATTATAATAGATTATAATTATTTTCAACCGGCTACTGATACTAATGCACTTTAGACCATCGGAAATGTTAAAGTCTCGACTGTTCTGCTTAGTAGCTTAAGGTAAATGATAAAATTATGCCCTGCCTATCACAATAAGAGATGCTATGTAACGATAGCATAAGACAACAATATATGAAATGTACTTATTCTCTGAGCAAAAAGATCATCAGGACTTTCTTCAGTTATATCTGTTATTTGCTAACCGATCCTATATCCGATGCGTCAGATGTAAACAGATGATGACAGCCAGTCAAGCTCCAATAACTTCTGTCTGGGTTATACTCTGAGAGGGCACTTGTGCTACACCGTCCAATCATTTTCTAGACAATGGATCAAGCGACAATAGTAGGCGTCACCGAGGTGGTACATGAATGTGCTGTTTTCCAATTAGGTGTGAACTGCACTGACCTCCGCTGCAGGGGAAGGTCGCAAACGAGATAGGGGTAAAGGGGGTGCCGGACAAATCAAGCACATAAACTCCTGACGAACCTCCCTCTGAAGGTTCATTAACAGAGGTGGCTCCGACTAGAGAAATATAAATTGCAGCTTACTACGGAATATGACTAGCTAGGATCGATGAAATTTCTGGTACTATTATCAAACTTACGCACAAGATTGACAATCAACATAACTGACTTCCTCGATTGAGAGAGAGGTAGCAGAAAAAAACAAATTTACATTTCTTTCTTATCGTAGCAGCCCGTTGGCCTTTACTTCAAATGAGTCCCATACAGAAGACTGGTTTAGGGCGAAGAGTCGACATCTGGATGCCCACTCGACTGGGTCGCTTGCCTGACCCGTGTAGAAGAACCGTCACACCCGCAGCGGTCCCCCGCGACTACGGCGCCGCTGTTGCGACAGCGGCAGCAGTTGCTAGTTGTACTACCACGACGACCACTACTACGAAATGGTGGATAGTGGAGGTATGCTAATTTAATTAGGCAAGGTGGATATAGCTCTGTCCTAGTGCGCACACAAGCTCTTCCCCGACTTGCTTGCCAGTGTATAGTAAAAGGTATTATAAATGCAGGGGGTTAGCCGGCTCGCTGGCCTGCAGGCAGGCGAACAGGGAATGAGATAAAGCACGATAAAGATTGCTACAGGCGACCGGCAGTGCTGGAGCTGAGACCGGTTGTTGTAAGGGAGCAGAAGCCGGCGTGTAGGACAGAGCCGCCGCTGCTGCTCGCAGAGAGGGTGAAACAGCCAGAGAACGAGAGAGGGAGGCGGGAGGGATAACGGCCGACAGGGGTTACCGGGAGGGGGCCAACGAATGAGGGAGCTAGAGGTAGTACATAATCGAAATGCTGGTTGTACTCACCTCTGGCAGTTTCCCACTTTTCGTCGCCGTCGTTGTCGACAGCGGCGAAAGCAGCGTTCCCCTGGAGGATTGCCCGCTAGCGTCAGCCAGTTGTGACTACATCGACGATAGAGCTGTCTGCTCGACAATGAGGACGACAGGCTTCCTTGCCGCACGGGCCGATTGCTCGACCTTACGCGTTGACTTGTTTCGCACCCGGTGAATGAAACGCATTATTGCTGCTATTTTGGAGCTGCTCTCAGTAGTCGGTGCTGCGCAACGCGCGCTGTACTGATTGGTGCCCCGTCTTCCCTATAGCTCAGCGTAGTACTAGTCGATAGTAACGCGTCATTCTTCTCGAGCAGACAGAGCGCCAGGGTAGAAGGCTGGAGTGTGGACGTACGAGGATGAAGTTGACCGGCACCGATATGTTCAGCCGAGCCCCCGGAGACCGCTTATCAGAAATGCCGCTTCATTTGTATTCAAGCACGATCCGAAAACAGGGAACATTTTTTGGTTTTCTTAACCTAGATACATTTTTGCGCAATTCATTTTCGAACCTTGCACAGGTGGCTTTTGCCCGTCTAAAGTGATAATGGGATTTAGAAACGTATAAATATGAATGGTGGTTAGTTTCAGAAAAGAGCTTCTATAGTATCTTGGAGCATCCTTATTAAGTACTCAAAATTGATACCTATTTTATTTCTGCCGTTAGGAAGTTTGATGGCGTATTAATTAATTTGCAGACTTCGCTCTCACCGTAAAATAGTTTAGTGTTTATGAGCTCGGGTTGGATCATTTTCTAACGAAAGTCCAGTAACATTGATATTATCCAGTAAAAACTCTATGATTAATACGACAGATATCGTATTTTATTGTTATTACGTGGGTCTGAAATAGGACATTAGTATAAAAAGCATATCTAGTGACTGCTCGAAAACAACCAACACAGGATTATCTTACTCGCTATTATAACATTCGTTCAATGCACGTAAATATCGTTGTTTTTTTTTACACATTTGTACTTAATCTCAGCTTCTCACCTCAATCAATCCGTTCCATGAGCCCTCACGGTCTCTGCATCTTCTACGGACACCCCCTTCTTCCTGATCTATGCCTTTCTACTGAACGTAGAATGTTGTGATCATTAATTTCAAAGTTTATAGTGCCTATCATTAGAGATTATACCTGGTGGACAGAACAGCGGACCCCCAGTTAACCTAATCCTCTATTTGACCCACACCCGATGCTGGGCAACTTTCCAAAATTTATTTCATCGTAATGGAACCTCACTATTTAATTAATATTGACCAGCGCAAATATAATATTTTCTACTTGTATAATATTCTAGCTGGCCACCATGGCTCTACGCGCAATCGGTGGGTTGGGGGGCATAAACTCTAATACTAATATCAAAGAATCCTATTAACGAACCTATTACATATAGCCGCCATTACGGTTAACGAGTTGTGCCCACGAGTTCATCCCATAATATGGCCAATAAAATGTATTCCTCTGCTGAGCAATTTCTCATTTTTTAAAATACTACAGATGTAACTTAGCTCTTGTTAATATTGGTATAAATTATGACGTCACAATAAATGCATGTGTTTTTAATAAGAATTTTCAACGCTTGGCCAATGTAGACGTGTCTTTGCTGTGTATTTTTCATGCCTAAAAATTAAGGTTGATTGTTATCGAGTTCAAAATCTGTATGCAACCGTTCATTTAGCGTTATAATATTACTGTATGCATAATAGTAATTACCAAAACGTCTGTTAATGGAACGGCCTATTTAGGTTACGTGCAGGTATTTTTTCCTATACAGACTGTTGCCAATGAGAAGTCTATTTTAGGGTATGGACCTTTTTGTCACCGCAGTGCTATAATATTGTGTGTATACAAGAGAATATGCTGTAGAAGGAAAAGCATAAATATGAGGTCATTAAAAAATGCTGCGTTTCACCTATCATAGCGGTGATTTAACCCTGCCATATCCGCCATGGAGGAACGAGCCTGGTATAACAACTAGGCCGAGTTCATTGCTAAGGTCATGTTTCAGGCCAATTCAATTTGCCAGCCTCACCTGGACGTCCGTTGGCCATTCCTAGCTATTGCAGCCAAGGTCGCCTGCGTCTCGTGGCGCAGATACCTCGTGGCGTATAGCTCTTATACATCGCATCAGTTACAACATAACCATTTTATTTAACACAGCTCACAACGGTACTCCTCTCCGTTCTTTCGCCAGTTTATGCTCCCTGTTACTCGTCTCGCCTTTCTTCAGCTATGTCCTTCTGTCTCTTAGATCTCTCCAATAGCCGCAGCACTTGTCAGAGCGTCAGTGCTCTTGACTCTTGTAAATTCTCTTCTTTCCTCATAGCACCAGCTGGTGAGTTTTGCCGCTCTAGTACCTCGGCGCTAATTCAATCAACTAAAAATCTGAAGGGATTTGGTCTTGTTACTGCTCTGTGCAAGTGCAGTCAACGCTCTGTATGATGATATTAGTACGCCAAGCGATGACCGAGGAAACAATGGCCTTATTCGTCGTCGAAGTCGTGAGGATGATCAGTCGATCCTATAGATTTGGCTAGCATAGCTCCGTAGCAGGAGCCCACTCACGCACGTTCCTCTTCGAAATTTCTGTCTTGCACATCTTGCGCGTCTCTGCGGATCCTCCCCGCAGACACATCACGACATTGTATGTGGTATATCTGTACTTCGGTGCGTCGGCGCATAGGGATTCTCTCATCCCCGTGTTTCTATTGTCTTCAAGGCTGGTTCGCCTATTGTATAGGTTGCTTCGTTGTGGTGCAACAAGAATGCTACGCTTGACTGCTGACCCTCGTCTGCTCGTTCGCTCGCTCGCTCGCTCGCTCGCTCCTGGTAGGACATTTGAAAGAAGGAAGGAACGAAGGAAGGAAGGAGGAAAAGCAGCAAAATACACGCATAGGCCGCAACCGAATGCGAAGGAACTGCGTATGTTGGTACAGCCCACCTGTGGCAGGATGAAAACAATAGAATGGCCGTGGAGGGATAAAAATTGAATGAGGCAGTAAACTTAGCGAAGTGCTACATATGTGCTATTAGCTGTAGCTAACACGCGGCTGCACGAGACTTTCATTTGCCTCGTGCAGAAGTGGTAAACAGGCTGTGATAACTTTATAGAACTAAGATGAAGACAAGTAACAAAAAGTTGAAATTCATCAAGAGCGTTGTTATGTACCTTTAGCGAACTTCGCACAGCATGTTGAGCCGTTGCGTTTCAATATGTTCTATATGCTGGTAATTTGGCTATTATTGTTCGCTATTCGGAGTGACGTATCACCCATCTTTTCACCCAGTAAATCAATGTGCTTCCGCCAGGGACGAGTACGCGTCATACCAAACAGCAATGCGTGTAGAAGGACACTTTATCACAGCACGCGTCCCTAGTGTAGTGAATAGAGGGGGACCAGGTTTTTACAGGAAGGTTGCATAATGTATCTTTTATAAAATACACCATCTGTATTAGTATCGTGAGGATTCAAAGTAGTTTAGAAAAATAGCCCTAGGATAAAATTATAGTAAAATAATGGCCCGAAAAGAGACCCTACATTTTTTTACTCCACTTTAAGTACAACAAGGTATTATAGGTTTGGGCTAGCGAAAAATGGCAAAGTGACTATGCAGGTAGTATTGCCTAAAGTTTCAGTAACCACCCAAAAGCGTATTACAGGCCATGCGTTGAATAGCCAATGACAGGTAAAGTTAAATATGGATCGAAACTCAGGAGACCCATCACGAACGTTGCTTAGAGTGAGATTCTTTTTGGGCTTCAGACCTGCGTCAAATTATAGATATTCATCGTAACTAAGTACATCTACAAGGAAGCACGGCACTGCGTCAGTCACCCCGGTTAGGTTTTTTTTCTGATGACAAAACACTAATTTAAAAAAATATCGCAACGTTATTTTTGTATTTTAAATTGTGAATTTAATTAAACTATCTAAAATTTATGCAACTATCAGGACACAGAACAACCATCTCACTTTCCTGCCGATGTTTGGCCTGTTTTCATTTCAAGCAGCACTTCCCACTTTATGGATTATGTAGACTATATAGACATAATTGACTTGCCGCAGAGCAGACAGCAATGTTATCGATTATAATCAGAATTACAGATGACCTTGATAGTTACGCAGGTTGCATGGCGGTAAAATTGGCCTTGAGGGATGGCATTTCTCCTTTAAATTTTCGAAGAGAATACACTCATAGATGTGCTATGTGAGTATTCCACATAACTTCACTACGTGAAACTATATGCCCTAAAGACAGTGAAGCAGCAGTTATAGTATCGCTGTATTTGAAACCTGCAAAAACTTAGCGGGCTGCTGACGCCGCGCGTGCTCGATGTATTGGTACATATAGCTATGTAAGCAGGCGGAGCCTGCTAGTTGCACACGCACATTGATTATCCGGGCCAAAATCAGCAAACGCGATTTGCTGTTCTGTTTTTCACTGTGGCTTCGCCGGCGGCTGAGGAGCACGGATCCTTTCCAGAAAAATCGTGAGCTGGCGGAACGAACAGAGGGGGAGGGGGGGGAGGGGGTAGCAGCAACTACAGACGATGTGTTCCGCTATCCGGTCGCACAGTGATCTTCAGGACGCACCCATTAGGAACACTTAGACATGTACTCGCGCGTTATAACATAAATGCAGCAGGGCACCCACGCCTTTATAACGGTACCTCACCTTATAAGCGACCCGGCGGCCGGGTCGTCGAATGGGCCGGGGAACACACACGCCCGGAGATACTCCATGATAATCGGCCGATCTCCCATCACGTCACGGTCTGTTGGCGGTAGCCTGTCTAGGCTTTGTTTCCCATTGATTCTGACGTCGGCAGCCGATCCAGCTGACGATACACGAAGAGTGTCGCAGTTTGTCGTCACCTCCCAACCTCCCATTGATTTTGAGTCCTTATCTAAAGGTTTGAAAATAGGTAAATGAATGTTACGTATGCAAAACGTACGATTGTGAACGCAGAAATATTGCCTCAATCCACGACGAACGCGAGGCAACAGCAGTTCGACTCTTAAAAATGTATTTGTGTGAAGCAAGCAAAAATAACAGAAGAATATGTTTTGCGGGTTCAATATCCCTCCGCGGATTTATGTTCTTGATCTTATTTCGAAAAGCAGGAATAGGTAGTGATTTGCTTCCAGCTGTTCCCGTAGAATCGAAATATTTCATCACAGTTAGCCCCACAGGACTTATTATCCTGTCGTAAGGTAAAAAGCGTAATGATATCATACTTGAATTGACTACTTGTAACTACGAGTACAGCAGACGCTAAGAACACAAACACATTTTGATCGGAAGCTAGGGACTTCTCTATTCAATGAGATTTCGTATATTAAGGTCATTTCTCTAACTTACTTCCAATACCAACTCAAAAAGGAAAGCCATGACATTCTGAATTGGAGGCAAGAACTATAGTGCACTTGTGTACGTATATAAACTAAACTTGAGGGTTTTGTCAATGTATAAGGCATAGCTCAAAATTGAAAAAAGCTTTTTTTCATTACCATCAATAGTAATGCTAATAATAATAATAATAATGTCATCCTGAACCATGTCATATTAGCGGGGCGTGAAGTGCGGGTTCGATGGACCGTGTACGATTGGAGCTGGGAGAAGTATAACGTGCTTAACGTAGGGCACGCGCACCACTTAAACGATTTCTCATCGTATAGTCATCAAAGAGGCTATACAATATGTCCATAATGTCCACCGGCGAGTAACACTGTAGATTCGGCCGTTCCGTATTCAGCTGTGCTACGCTTTTGATAGTGCTCTAAAATCATATTTCCGCTAAGATAACCGCTTATTAGAGTCCATGGTCCAAAAGTCAACAAGGTGGAAGTTTTTATTCAGGCAAAACCGTGAGGATGGTTACCGAAATTTCGGTCTTCGATTTCATAAATGATTCCTCAGTAGCCTGCTGTATCCAGCGGGTCTCAAGCTTAGGTCACCGTTAAATTAAACTGGACCAGCAGTGCTACAATTACAGTTGGCATCGATGTCGACAGCAGCTACATAAATTACCTAACAAACATTACCGGCAAGACACGGATAATGAAAAAAAAATTAGCGTGAACCTATGCCGAGGAATTTTCTTGTTTTTAAAGAGAGCTTTTCACGGGTTTAAGTGGCTATATAATTTAGAACAGGTGGTACGTGTCTGTACGAGAACTTGTTCAGTCTGAAAGTTGAAATTTTGCTTATGTAACGTTAGTTTAAAATCGAATAAATGTGTTTCTGTATTTAGACTATGAGGTATTTTCACGTAAGCTTTTCATATTCTGTGCGACGCCTCGCTACCCGTTTAGGGTTATTCCGATTATTATGACACCGTATCCTTATTAGACCGACTGAATAGCAAGTCACACGGTAAAACTGTTCGACTGTCATGTGTATCCATGCCCCTTTGAATAGATTTTGCGGAAGGGAAATTTGTGGGATCGACACATAATGGACAGGTCCTGCTTCGTCTTTTCCTCAATAAGCCGACGGATTAGTGGCCGATTAGTTCGGTTTTCTGTAACGGCCTGCACGCCAACGAGAGAGGGGCAATACTTAATTTTTACTCTCATATGTTCCTTTTGTTTAATTCCCTCATTTAGTCCCTCATTCAGACACGTACGTTTACATCACGGTTTAACCGCGAACGTACCTTTCCCTAGTGTGGACCACAATACAGAAATACATATGCTGACTTTGGATAGAGAAAAGAAATAAGCTTTTGTTGACAGGGAAAATATATTTCCAAAATCAATAACCTGCTGCTTTACCAATTGCAAATAAACCATCGTAGATTCAATTATAAGTCAACCGTGAGAGATCCATGGATAGAGGCAGCCAATGTTTACCAGCGTGCATTTACTCTAATAGCTTAAGTAAACATAGCGGTATTTACAAATTAAAATTTAGCGTCCGTAGTTAAATGACGTTCATAATACAAATGAACGTGATTGATTGGGAAGCGCGTTGAGACTAGCTTTATTAACTAAACGACCAGTGGCAATAAAATAATTAGATGGTTCTTTGAGACTTTGGTTTTCATCATTAGTTCAATAAATACGGTAAGAGCTGGTATAGGGAGCAGCGATAACTCGTCCAGTTCCCACGACTCTGTACTAATGCTGTCGCAGTCCAAAAGCGAGAGACAATAATCCAGCTGTGATCTCCTAGGACAATCGATGAAGCGATATAACTCGAGCTGCGAGTCACCAATGGAGATCTATCTCTTCGAGATCTGTACCCGAGGCCATGTTGATGAATTCGCCGCTACGGATCTGCGCTTTCCTAGAGAGTTATCGTGCCTGTTGCCACATTGTTGACACCGCGTTATCGACTGGCGTCCTCGCCAATTCGTGAGCCTTGTACATTTTATGTTGCACACACGATACTGCTCGCAGTAAAGCCATAGTAGCGTTGATTCCAACGTCTCAATGCCTTTTGAACGGGAACTCGATGAACAACGTCGCCTCTGTGGCTCGCTGAGAATATCTCTACGTTCGCGAAGTAACAGGGATGCATCATCGATCTTCTCGGATTGTAGTAATAGGTTATTTAAGCTCACCTTTAAAGAGCTGTGCATGTTCTTGCTACTTGGCGGGCCCCTCATGCATCTTTAGCAGACTAACAATTACATAGTTTTTCTTCTTTTTTTAGGAATTACCCAGGTTTGGAAATATTGCAGTAATCGTGGGTTTATTTTGGGCTGATGCATGTAGGCAATGCATTCTCCGGCCATTTGCTTTACCACACAGTTTGCGAAACGCGTTTTTTTGAAGTAATTGTCTTGTTTCCAGGTTCGACTTTATTATAGCATCGCTGGCTACTTTCCGCAAGGTTTTACCGCATCTTAACTTTGTATTTGATAAGGTATCTATCTGTATTTTGTATTTGTTTGTGTGATAACATTGTGCATTGTCAACACGGTGGCATAAGTAGCGAACCCGTTGGTTGAAACAGACGAGGGGTTGCCGTTGTGAGTTTTTCGAACGATATATCCTACACAAGCTGTCTGAATGAAGATGGTCGCAACACATGATCCTCGATTACGACGCTTTTACCAATCTCATTCCCGGCTCGTTCAAAACACTTTAGCGTCTCTCTGTGAATAATTTTCACTCAGAACAATACTGACAATTGCATTGTTTGTCGTATGCAAGTTCCACGCGTTTCTACTTCATACAAGCGTCGCGGAACATAACATTACCGGCCGCCCATTGTCGACTGCGTTTAGCCAGCAGCGCAGAACGCTTGCTCGGCCCTAAATCCAGCTGGGGGCTAGCAACGAGTTTGACTAGGTGGAAAATGCAACAATACTTACCAACGAGGCCAGTAGCGGGGGCCACAGTAGCGACAATATTCGGTCGCTTGCATTTAGCCGAAGCCAGCCACATGAGGTTTACTCTTCCTAATGAGATGACTCGAACGCGATAAGGCTGATTGCTCACAATTATAGAGACAGGAACGTTCTTAAAGTCGGATTCACATCAAATCAAGATAGACGCTCCCCCCGCTTACTATTGGTCAACCAGATCTTATGTACATATGAATCGGGATGTTTTCCCTGATCGTTTGATGTCAATTTAGTCGCGGCTATGATAGGAGCCAGTACCGCCGTCGGAGCAGAGAGTTTTTGCTGCTGAAGTCATATATAAACAGGCTGTTGTCAGAACAGGCAACTTACGCCATCCGCTTGATAATGACACAAATCTTAAGCAATAGATATCTTTTCCGTGTGTTTTATGTCCGGCACTTTAGCCGTTACGTATTATGCCAGACTACTGGCTTTTGCACGAGACGCCCGGATTCAAACTTAGATCGCCACGTGTTCGTAGATGTAGAGCTAATCCGCTGTGTTCAGGGATGATGAAGCAGGCGTGTCAACCGTCAGGGATATAAGCATTATAATAGCTTCACGCTGAACCTTATACCAGAATCAAGCTATTAGGTTAATCGATCCATTCGATTCGATGCTTATCTGGCCTTGCAACCTAATTTGATATGGAAAAGTGCTCCTTCAGATTAAGAAAGTCTGCTAGACTCAATGACTCCATGGCATAGTTTGTCCCAATTTACTATAGCATTGCCAATTCACAACTAAAGCCGTTTTTTTTTGACAAATTCTTACTCAAAAGGTGGGGTGCATAAGAGCCAGCTCTAATGTCATCAGCTTCCTAGTGATTACTTTATTTTTAAAATAAGATTACTACAAGGTGATGCTCTTAAGCTCACACTTTGTATAATCTTTCTATACATTGCGCTAGTCTGCGACGGTTTAAGGTCGTATTTCAACCGTTAATATTGCTATAGGAACTGACCTCAGAACCGATATACCAGGACACGGCCTACTCATACGTGTGCTCGGCGATGCTCGGTTCGTTTTAGTACGTCCTTTATTCTGTCTGCCCTCGTGCCCTTCTTAGTTAGTCATGTACCAAGCTGCTTGAGTTTGGACACTGGTCATTGACGGAACAACTGGCCTGCCTTTGACCAGCTTTTGGGAGTTAAAGACTGCGTTTTTTCTGGCTTGGCCGCGATTGTACGTGTAGTAGAAAGCCAAATAACTACAACCAATCTACCTCACTAAAAGCCCGCAGCCCTTATGTAGATACTATATAGCTACATGACCCCTCTGTAGATCCCTTGAGAGTCTGGCCTATTCATCGCACACAGACACGCCAAGGAACTTCTATTTCCTCCTGGACAAATCTCGCTATTCGATAATGCTGCTTGCCTCCCTTTATACCTCGTCTATGCTGTCAGGCCCTGTCCAATCAGCTTTCACCTTTTCAAGATGCGCCGCAAAGAAGAAGTTAAGGACGGACGGACCGACTTTTCTCGTTGAAAACAGCCACCAGCACCGTGAGTCGAGAGTATTAAATGCTCACCAGCCTTTCTATAAAACCATCGAAGGATACGTCAGAAGGCGAGGCGTATTCGTCTGCCTTCGGTCATGTAGAGGACGCAAAACTCCTGTACAGTGGCGGCGCCGCAGCTGCAAAAGCAACAGCCATCAACAAAACGGATCCCACTCGATTCTTCCGTCAGTTGGCAAAAGCGAAGCCACCCTATTCGGTACTATATTCTCCCTCATCCCTTAGACAGTCTTGCACCGGCCATCGGACGCAGACTTCTTCATCTCCCATCATAGGCTCGGTCGACCAAGAAGATGGGGGACAGCAATGCGAAGAGGGACGAACTCATGTCTAGAGAGGAAGGCGGGCATCGCACTCCGTCAATGAATGCCAAGTGAAGTAGCGCTACACGGAGAAAGCACCAGAGACGAATGCCGGCGAACGAGGCGAGCTGCGGTATAGGCAGCGGCAACAGCTCCGCAGTGGCACAGAGAAGTGTAGGAGGTCGAGGAAGGTGGGCGCATCTTGAGGAACACATATACAAGCACAAAAAGTCACGCAGACAAAGACGAAAAAAATAAAGGAAGGAGAGACCGAAAAGAAAGAAAGATGAGTGTCGGTCGGTGGCTGGTACAGTAACTCGCGTTGAGGCGCTTTTCTTTTAGAGGAAAACGGCAAGATCAGCAGCAGCAGAGGCGGTAGCTGCCGTAGCCGTGGCGGCGGCACTCTGCTATCCCCGTCGACGATTCCTCGTTGGCAAGAGCTGTAGTCGTTGGCCAGAGAAAACTACGACTATTGCTGCTACTGCCTCTGCTGGTGCAAGTAGAAGGACGAAGAAGAAGTGGAATAAGGGATAATCTAAGGGAACCACGGGGAGGATTCTATGAGGAGCGGTTTGTTGTAGCCGCTGTGCGGTGGCGCGGTGGTGTCGGGTGACTCCTCCTTCTTAGCCCCGCCTACCTCCCTCGCCCCCGATCCCAGCCCTCCATCAGCCATCGCCAATCCCCACTGCCACCCCCAGCTCCGGGTGGCTCGAGAAGACACAAAGCACCCGGGCAAGGAAGCGCTCAGCCGCTCGCCGGATTCGTCAACATGACACAGAAGACACAGGACGTCTGTAACTATGCCACCTGCTTGAGGACGAATCAATCAGGCACTGTCCTGTAGGCCGTGCAGGAATTGCGAGCAACGGAAGCTACGTAGAGCTAGAACTAAGCCTCTACGCTTTCTATGTACTAACGCAGTAATGGTATCGACTAGGTCTTAAGGGCGAGATGACAGTTCATCTAGAATCGCTGTTTTGTTCAAAAGTATGTCGATTGATAAGCGCATTGATAGCGCTTATATCTATTCAATGACTCTATTCAAATGTCTATGATTCTTCTTGGTGTAAGTGAAACAGCGACATTTTGAACGGCAGATAGCACAAGGTTATTTCAAGTAACGACCTGTCTGATGGCGATAAACGAAAATTCAAAATATTTTGATTCAACTGGACAATTATGTAGATATTTTTAAGGTATAATAAGTAAACAATAATGATGCTGCCGATAGAATATATTCAAATTGGTATTTATAGATACATTTGCCCGGTGGCAACGAACGGAAGTATTCCAGAAGTAAAACAACTCTTTTCCTTCGATCAGGGGACGAGGCGTAATCATGAGATAAATAATGATGATAATAAGAATTTTCATTCAAATACATATGGAAAGCTTATACTTTTATATAACAAATAAATTGAGCATGCATAAATGTATATTTTAATAATAATAGTAGTCATCACCACTACCGTTCCTGGGACTCTTTTCAAGAGCTAAACTCTTGCTGAGTGCTGCTGATAAATGTATGTAAATACAGATGCATGTATACAATATGCGTCAAAGACTATTTGCCGTAGAGGTTGTTTAAAAATATTGTTTAATGACTCTCCAATGGCAGTTCGGATTCCCTAAGAATATATATTTCTGTCCCTATGGTCTTTGCAAGCGGTCCAAAAAGCTGTCAGCGTAACTTTGCTTTGCGTATACGATCTTTCCTTTCGTTTGTATCAAGTCGACGCAACGAGATAGCTCACAGTCCTCAACGAAAGTATATAAGCACCCTGGGGCTTGCGACGTTCTTCTAGATTGAATAAATCAACTTGGCCTGTGTTTCTAGGAAAGAATAAATGACACACATTTTACGAAGAATAACGACAGGACAACGAGAGTTATTATTTCAAAATAGAGTGATGGCTTGTTGTTTATCAAGTAAGCGTTATTAAGTTATTGACACGAAACTGAAGGAATTGAAATGTTATAAATAGGAAACAATGTATACCTATTAACGGTCCCCGTGACAGTGTAGCGAGTAACGTATTTGCAGGCTAATCTTAGCGACACGCTGTCGTTTAGATTCGAGCCTGGGAATAGATACACGGTTCATTTCGTGCTAAAAGCCAGCCGTGTGATTGAACGCCTAACGGCGATACAGGACGTAAAGCTCGAAACACAGAAGCTAGATCAACAGCAGTGGAATATTTAAATTTGGCGCCACTTGTACTGCTCCACTTTGGCAGTCAAGCCATTGTATGGTAGAAGGTGCGCCGTTATCAATAATGGATTGATTGCATTTTTACGGATAAAGATTACTCCAAAAATGGTGAAAGTCTGGAGTTCAATTTTTGGTAGACAAAACGTTAGCTGCAAGCCAAAGGAGCCGAAGCTAGTCGGAAAATTTGAAAAGATTGGATTGATTATTGACTTCTAAATTGTTAACACGTATTTATCTGGGTCGTCCAAGAGCAAGCATCAAAGCTGTTCGCTGGACTACAGTTCACCAGAAACATCCGTAAACATCCGGTAACGAACTTGAGAGCCTGTTCCTACGAAAAAATTGCGACCTCATGCCTACAGACTTAGCTGACTCAAAACTCAAACCAGTCGACCTACCGTGCACGGCAAAAGAGTTTGGTAATTGGCTAATTGATCTGGATGACTGAAAACAAATGTTACTCATGAGATCCATGCTCACATTAATGGCTTCATAAGCAAAATAAACTGTCGAGTATCCACTTGCGTTTCGTAAGAAGAAATGGCATCCCAAACATGTCATTGTTCAGTGCAGAATTTTAAGTGAGGGCACAATACGATCATTTTTCTTCTAAGACATTGCCGCAGACACACGAACAGTAAATCGTGACCAGTCTTAGTTTTGTGTCTCAAAATGATGGTATGCCTTTTGAAGGCATGTAGTACCAACAGGATGCTTCCACTTGCCATCCAGGATGTAGAACAATACCATTGTTGTAACAGATCGTTCCTGATCTCCCGTCACCTTTCAAATTGTTCTTGTGTTTGTTTTCGAGTTAGACATTCGTGCCAACTAGCCCACGATTAACTAGAGTTTGCACGAACAGACTACACGTCAAAACACAGCTCCCGTCAAGCGTCGCGTTATAAGAATTTGAAAAATACAATGTTATTTGTAAGCCGTGTATGGCATTGGCCAGATGCCAGACGTCGTTTCTGCAAGTGTACTTTACGATGAAATATTATTTCGGTATTAAATAAATAAAGTGAATTTCATTAAAAAATTTTTTTGCTCTTGTGAAAACACTCTATGTTACTAAGATTAGTAGTATCCCAGATTGCTTACCTTACCGAGAATAGTTCGTATAAATGTGTGTACTGATAATGTAATTTACTAGACGCGGTATTATTTTTAAATGATGGTGCACTGTAAGGTATCTTTATATTTTCCTTTATGAACGAATCGTATAGATCAACGTTCGAAGTAGCCTATTGCAAGATTATAGACGAATTTGTCCAAGTACTATTTTGGTATTCGTTTTAGACTGTTAGACAATTGAATTTCAAAATATGATTCTTATCTTGCGGGTAACTACGCTTTCTGTTTTCAACACAAGTACTCTGGCGTTTTTATTGACAAGTCTTTAACTAACAATAAGAAAATAGAAATAAAACCTTTATCTGACCCAATCGGGGTTCTTTCTACATCATTTATTTGGTGTGATGTCGATAAAGGGCCCAGGGCGTGAGTAACCTCCCTGATATTGTTCGCCTCTGCTAATCAGTCTAGGTAATAGCCTTTTCCTAATAGGTCACCAGAAACAATCGATCGCTGTTTACATACTTCCAGCCATCGCTTGATAATAGACCTAACCAATATTAGCTGCCCTGCCACACCTTAAAAACGCCTTTTTACTTATACCGATAAAGGCCATTGAAAGTGGTCCGCGCCCTACTATTCCGTCCGTCGTCTACAAAAGTAATTTAACGTGACAGCTTTTATTCTAGTAAAATTCAGTTAAATTTCCTGGTTCGACCAAGAACGCTGGTCATTTCTCTCCACTTTATGAGTTGGATGAAGGAGCGATACAGTTTGGCTCGTAAATCTCGAAGTCTTTGTAGGAGTCAGATGACACCGAACGAGTCGCGGGAAGTAGTAATTACCACAAACCCCTATTAGGAGCGCCGGGAGGAACGCATATGGAGGAACGGATCCAACTTATCCTGTCCTGACCCACCCACGATTCGTGCATCCGTCCGACTCAGTCATCAGGACACTTCGAGTAAAGTCTTCGCTCCGGTTCTTCGTTTAGCGCTGCTTTCTCTTTCGGCCATGAGCAGGGCGGAAACAGGGAGATTGTGCATACGGGTCATTGCGAGAACGCTATGGATGTGCCTGCTGATTGTATATGGGCTTCATTTGTGCACCGCTGTACACTCTCTACTCGACTACTGCTCGAAACTAAAGCACACTTGCGTGCCTGGCCTTTTGTCTATGTCTGCATGTGCTTCCATGTGTGCATGTGTATGCATGCCGGCCTGTCTGTATCCATGTTTGTGTGGGATGACTCCATTGCGGTGGGTGACTATGTCAAGGGATCTAGTATGGCGATATATTCCGCCGGATACTGTTAGGAGATCGGGTTTCGTGTTTAACTAAGTTAGCACCCAAAACCACGTTGATCGGACTCGTAGCATCCACTCCCTTAAACTAGTCTCTAAACAAGGGACCAAGAACAAGTAAGTTAAGGAACCGAACCGATCGACGCTCTCCACTCACTGGCATAGGTACAGCAAAGTTGTACGCGGAACGAATTAAATGTTAATCGGACATATTAGTAAAAGTACTATAAGTTTTTTTTTTGGCTACGTCAAATCATTCACAATTTTTACCTCAAACTTAAAAATTTTTAGGGATGTCATAACTTGCACCTGTAAATATGTTCATATCTGCATTTGTGATGGTTTCAAAGTGTGCTATGTGACGTCTTTTCATTATACAACGACGTCAGCATCTATCCCGTCATACGTACGTCATACGTATCAGTCGGAATTGTGACAGACGTCATGCCACTCGTTGCTGCAATAGACCATCTTTAGAATATCTGGCAAGTCTCGGTTTATAAACTTAACATAACTCGTATTACATATACAATGTTGTAATGCTAATAATACTGACAAAGTGCTTTAAATAGCTCTATATAGTCACTCTGATATCGGGATGTTCTGTTGTTTACCTGAACGTATGGCTTCTACCAGCAGATATAAACAAAAGAAGGTTGATCGATATGATTAGCGTATAAACAATTATTTACGTGTACCGTTCCCAACCATGTGATCCAGAGTTACAACGTCGGAGCAATAACTGACGACGTAAGCGTACACCACCTGTAAGTTGATAATCCTAGCAATTTACTTCGTATATAGTTAGCCATCGCGATTCGTACAAAGTTTCGCTAGAGTTGATTACGGATGACGTTTGCCATTTACGCAACTTTTGATTATCTTAGTCAGAGAAAATTCTCTGTCCTGACAAATTTTTTCCAGTGTTTATACATATTAAGACAAGGATGTTTTCTGAGCGATTCTTCATTTGTTCCATTTCGGAACTATGGAAAAGCAACAACTATGTATAATATGAAGGGCCTTATTTATTGGGATGAATAGACTTTTATTCAATCTAAATCAATATCGAATATAAATGACTATTAATAGGGACATAATTGTTGCAAGCACCTTAAATCCAGTAACATATTACGTAAATATTACGAAGGGAACCTTTGTGATCGGAGTAACACTTGCATTGTATTTACTTTGCATTAATAAAAATTGAGTCAGTTGTCCAGCTTGAGAAAGCGCCCTTGAAGGCTTGGCCTAATTTCCTTTATACGTCAGCTTTCTGAACTATCGATTTACAAGAGGTGCCACGAATTGGTGACACAAGGTGCCAACCATAGAAATTGGAAAAATGAATCCATTGCATGAATATTAAGCATTGAATGAACGGCGTCTTCGCCTCTTTTCCCACTGTTTTCAGTGATATGCGTGATGATTGGCCGAAGCGATCTAAATGTCTTCATTGAAATCAAGGATTGCCCCGCGGAGTTTGAACGAGATGGCTCGATAGGCAATTTCAGTTAGAGCTAAACCAATCTTCTTAGTCTTTTTAACCGTGTACCTTCAATCGAGATCTGCGTTTTCGAATATGTGCAGCTGTATACGACCAGCTGCTTGGCTACCCGTATCATGCGTAATACTGATATACCACTGCCATGGTAATAGCAGAATAACTAAATATGAATACTGCCATAATATATATATATATATATATCAGACGGCATCGTATTCGTCATTACGAACGGATTAGCTCTCTGTCCGTGTGGCTGTACGTGAACATGAGCTACAGTTATATAAGCGCGTCCATTCCAACTACATTATTAATTAGTAATCGAGTGCGGGCGTTCCGTAACCCGATCCCAACCCCAAATAAAGGTGGCGATCGGTGAGGTCGCTGGCAAATCCGGTACACGCGCGGCTTTTTCGCTCTTTCCCTCCTTCTCTGTGCCTCATCCTTGATACCTTTTGGGTCTTAACGCTAGAATGGATGTTGATGGCCTCTGTGCGCGAATGTGTGTCTGTACATATGTGTCTGCTGCACATCAAAGCAGGCTGGTTGCAGGCCTCGGCCGGGTGCATCTTCTTCCGGCTCAGCTGAGGCCCGCTCTCCGAGCCAGCCGTATTCCATAGACTCGTTCTCGCTGGATATTAGTCGAGCCGACTAAAGGCCAAGATTTTACGCGTCGTCTCTTTGCGCGGCCTGATTATCCCTTCTGGACAAGGATCTCGCTCTGTTGTGAGTAGCGAAAGGCTCGTGCGCCGTGCGGGGTACAAATACCGGCCGACCGCTACGGTCGCTATCCAAACACAAAGACCTGCTTTCTCGTAGTCGCTGCTACCAATGTGTTTAGAATGCTTGTATGCTCGTACAAACAGTCACCGTGGTCGGCCATCGCTTCCACTGGGCGACGGAGATGGCGATGGCCATCCGTGGGATATGACCCTCTAGACCATATCTAACCAACTTATTTATCATAACAAAAGCAGTGGTATGTGCGCGAGGATTTCACATCTTTGATACAACCATGCTACATTGTAAACATAATAGAATTTTCGATGTAGGATGTGCTTTCTAGTATTTGTGGCTTGGTCGTGCTATATATAGAGCCTCATTACTGCATTTTCTGATAGCTATCTATGTGGATACAATGATCGAAATGTTTAGGCAATACAAGGTGTATACTTTAAACTAAACTACTTTACTAGACATAATTAAAAGTGCAATGCTAAGTTGTTTTGTCGGCAGTTCTATTTTTTGTACGATTAAAATGACGAGAGCATAATCCACCTAGGCCGAGAATCTGCGTAAAATAAAGATGCTGTTCCTGCCTTAGAAAGACTGTTATTAGGATCACCTGGGTGAGTGCAGGTACATCAGTCCACGTATCCTACATGCGCAGTTGTTTTTTTGTAAAGACAGTTTTGAAATGACCTGACGTTCATCCTATACACAAAGTGAACGAGCTACAAGAGCGCTAGCGTTTGTACCCTGTGAGGAAACAATTGACAAGCTCATGCGGATGGTAGATACTGTAGCTGGGTGCTCAGCTTTATTGATATGGGATTAACTCCGCATTTATCCGTGTCTGATATGTGTCGAAGTAGGACTAGCATGTCCTAACACATCAAGTGCACCAGCTAAACGTACTCTTCGCTATGCGGATGTAAAGATAAATATGAGGTGCGATATTCCTACACTAGGTTCTCCCTCGTGTACTCATAGGATTCATCTACTTAACTCAGGCTCATCAGATCCCCCGCTGCGAATAACCCCTAAGTAGAGAACGAAAAAACAGACCTGTGAAATGATCATCAACATGCAAATATGTTGCAGTTGCAATACAATTATCATATTGGCTTTGGTTGTTACTAATTGTAAGTTACGTCTGTCATCTTTAAAATTCATTTCATTCATTTTAATATAGTCACATTGACGCAATTGAATTGGAATCGTCAGGCTGCTTATCTAGATATTAAAAAAAATTTTCCAGCCTCTTGCAACGCTCTATTCTCGGTCGCCTAGTCTATCTCAAGGAGGTAACATATCCATTTTTACATGACCTTTTTGTTGTCCTGCATTGGCGTATGCAGGTATGGATGTCCTCTGTGCAAATGCATATATGTATTCGCACGTATGTTAGCTATATCTATACGACTAAATGCCACCAGAAGCATTGCGTCTGCTTCTATAACTTCCATCGATGGCAATCTTAAGCTTCCCCTCGTTGCCTTAGTTCACTCTCAGTCGATCGGTCGGTCACCCGCTTTACGTCATGCAACGGAGAGAGGATGGCAGATGCATGAGCGGAGGAGCAACCATTTAGGCGCGAGCACGTAGTGGTCCCGTATCGGTTTGGGGTGAGCCAGAATAGGGAAAACCCAGCCGGCCAATAAAGCAGGATAAAAGACCAGTATGTATTTCATGTGTATCAGTGGATAGACGACAGTGTAGTGGCGAGCTAGTGTGACGGAGGACTAGCGAGAAACACAGTTCGCTTGGGGCTTCCAAGCATCCCCGTCACGAAGTAGGCTCTGACATGGCTCCGCATAGTCCAAGTCTTAAAGGCGCTAACATGGCTTTGTCTCATTACGATAGTGCAAATAAGCTGTAATGGCGGGAGAAGCCAAATGGGTTCATTGCTTATTTCGAGGCGGTTGGCTCGAAGTAGTTTATCCGTAGCTGCAATATTGAAGCAATGGGGTAAATATAAAATCTGTTCCTTAGATTCTATTCGCTCGTCCACAAAAATCTAGTTATCTGACGTAAATCGTCACAGTTGTGACGATAGCGATAATACTGATAATTACACTAATTATAGGGTTAAAGGTAATAACTCACTTAGCTTCCCTTTGTCCTCGCTTCTTCGTATCAGGCCAAAATACAGGTTAGGCTACTAACGCGGATGCGGCACCCCCTGCTCAGCAGGTGCAAGGCTTAAACTATATTGGACGGGTTGCGCTTCTATTTTCTCCTTGCTTCCTTTCTTCCTTCCTTACAGCATTTTCAGCATTTTTTTCGAGGCGTGGATCAGGAAGCGCAATGAATCGAGGATGAACGAATAAGGGGTGCAAGAAGGGAGGGGGGGGGGGGTCAGAGGTTCCAAACTAATGGGGTCGTCGCAGCTATGGATAGCAGAGCTTTTTACGGTTATCGGCAGACGTGAGCCTGGAACGGTCTGAGTTGTTACTGTCCGCGCTTTGCTATCAAGAAAAACGAAACCCCTGAGTAGAAGAGCTACCAGTTGAGGCTTCATCTGACATTGTTCGAATTTCATTTGAGACCGGTCTTTTCAGCAGTTTTTTTCTACTCCGCAGATCCAGTGCGGGTTCATTGATTTTTTCGGTTGCCGGTAATAAGGAGGGGTCATAGAGGAAAAAAATCGAGTTATAGCATTTTTCTATAGACGAATAATGATGACTGTGAGGAACTTCCGTTACTTAATTTACTAGGAATCACATGTACCAAAAAAAAACTAATTATAGACGTTTCTATATATAATATGAACTTCAGAATCAAGGTTCAATATTTTCAAATTGAGAAAGAATGATGCTTTTTGAAAATTATCATGCATTTCGGAGCTATTTTTGTAGGTTAAGTAAGCCTGTACCAAACTTATCGTTAGCAAGCGAAACTTGATAAATAAGTGTAGATCTATATCCTGCTTGAAGGTCATCAGTTTAAAGGTACAGAAATCCTTTAATGCTAAAAATGAACGTCTAGTGATTGTGTTGCCATGCCTCAGAGATGAGAAAATTGGTAAAATACACCAAAGACTGACGAAAACGCCTAAAAAGCTATGTACACACAATATGTTTTTTTCCCAAAAATTTCTATATGCCAGCCCAATATAAAAGTCTTATTATGAAGTAGTAACCGAAAATCTAAAAATTATGGGGAAAAGCGAAAAAAACCAGATCTTTTCAGACATATGGTAAAAACTTTTTTACACAAAATTAGAGACGCTTGCGTAACTGTTGTGTTACCGCCAAAAATTTGCCTAGAATACATTGTTGCTAAGGGTAAAGTGTGAGCCAGCTACTGCCGCTAGAAAAATGAAAGGCGGGAAAAATAGAAGCTGGACAACAAGTAGTAGTTGCCCTCGATGGTAATGTCGAATCGACTTAATTGTAAACTGACGCTTATACTGGCAATGAGCCTTGAGGGCATTTGTCACTACGTGAAAAGAAAATATTCTATGTAGCCAGCGTGATTGCTCGACGATGATGCACGACCCCATTGCCAAGGCTCAGTCTCCCACGGATTTTTCAGTTTCGAATATTTTGAAGTTATTTCCATCGCATTCATATTGTAAAAGAAGCTATCCCGCCGGCGATCCTATTAAACACACTCTCGATTTAACCGTGCCAATTATAAATCCGTAGCTGTCGAGACTGGTGGTATCAATATATGGACGATAAGAGAAAGCGCGTCTGATAGGTATTGAATAATCACTGTTCCACTTTATATAATCTAAAAGTTATTTAAATTTTCCGTGCGTATAAAGATTTTGCGGACAATACTATATTATAAAAGAAGCCCTAAATGCTATTCATTTGCACTAGACTATTTTGTATACGATGTTTTTTGCCTCACCTTGAAATGCGTACATATTCTGTACTCTGTTTAGTGGTCCATCGTGTACGGGATTGTAGCTTAAATACATTGAAATTCTTATTTGTTAGAAGCTGTCTACTTTTCAGAATTTCACGGTAGCCCAAGAAACGCGAAGGTTTACCATGCTTTGACTGTGTTTTGTTGGGAACACATAAACAAATCATCTTTGCAAGACGCGTTTAGATAACACGCATTTGATTAAGTTGTTTAAGTAGGCAGCTGTCAAGAGCGGTTCACTGAAGAGCTATTTTACACGCCCTTGAAACACTATTCTAACAACTCCGGAAACGCGTGCCCCACACGAGATCCTTTTCCGGTGTTAGCTGTAGTCGAAGGAGACGCGGCGCACAACAAAGGATCAAATTATTGTACATATACATATGTGACCAACTGTCAGTTATGGGTTTAATGCTCTTCCGATAGTGAGAAAGGTCCGTTGAATATAGGCGAACGATCCTCGTCTCGCTCGAAAATCCAGCGATAGGCTAGTATGGCACGTCAATGAGCGATTTCGCCTTAGATCCTTAACACTATCCAAGAGGCCTTATATACACGATGTACGACAATGGCACTACATACAAGAAAAATTATCCTTATACTTAAGTACAATTTTACGTAACTCTGCTGGGGCTAGCTCCGGCAGTGGGCAACATTTTTTTCAAAGGTGAACAATCTTAATGCCTTGGAGAGGCGTATGTGATCTGGGTGGGCGGATCAAAGCACGTCGCTAAATAAGTTGGCCGCTTATGTCCTGAGGTCACGCGGCTCATCTGTCCTGGTGAGAGTGCGGAGCAGTAAAGTATCATAAGGCTATTGCAGTTACCACTATACTTTCATTCAAAGTTGAAGGGACATACACTTTAAACTACACTAAAGGATAGGCGTATTTAAGGGCCGGGTACTTGAAAAATCGATCCATATACTATTTAAACATTGTAATGTTAATTTTCGAAAATCGGTTATTGTTAACAACCAGCTTAATAGTCGTCTCTGAAAGATTTATATTAAAAAAAAACTGCTAATTTTTTCAAGTTGTACGAAACTGGTGTAACATTTAATTTAGAGGAAAAACCCTGATATTTTATAATTTAGTCTATCAGTCGCGATTTTTTTGCTTTGAGTAAATTGATGCTATATAAATTAGTTGGATTTGATGACTCAAGCGTACGGATACTTTTCTAGTAGTTTCTTTCTCCTATAGAGAAGCGTGATATTAAGTTAGTTCATTTGTTATTCCGTTATATACGATGAATATTCTTTAATTATGTATATAGTATATTGAGGCTGTATCAATTTAATCTGCCTCATAAGCCACAATAACTGTCGAAGGGCAGCGAGCTAGATCACGTAAGGTCTTAGACTGGCGCTGACCGCTAATGCTATACATACAGATGATGCGGTTTTATACTGGCAGTTTTAAAAGCGAACTCTAGCACTAGGATATACGCAATATATCAATAAATTTATTTCAATAAGAAAAAAATTACTAAGCCAATTACTATTCGAAGAGGACAATAACATAGAGGCACTAAATCACCGAGATCACTAACCCCGAATAAGAAACTAACCAGGTCAAAGAAATATAAACTCTCGGACCGGAGACTTGTAGCAGGATAACAGAATCAATATGATAGGGTTTCAAGAATGTAAACATATACAGGTCTGGAATAGAACTTATGTCAGGGTTAGTTGCAACCTGAATCGAATACTAAAACAGGCTAGTGAGATAACTTCTGCGCGGCTGTAGAACGTATAGAATAATACTAAGGGAGATCGGGGATGCATAAAGGAGGAAGCTGCAGCGGGTCATCACAAATGTTGCTAATAGATGGCCTGGATAAGGAAAATCGAAGTGTTGTAACAGGATAGCAGCAACGAGCTAACGACTTTAGGTCTCTAGAATCTCAGATGAGTTGCAATGGGATAACTGGAAAGGTGTAGGACCACAATTGAACGATAGTTTACGTTTTACTAGTGTAAACCAAACGTTTCTTTCGCAGGTGTTAGCGATCAGACTATAAGATCTATTTTTGAAATCGTTTCTACTTGAGTTTTTTTGTGGGGAACCTCTTATACATATTTGTAGTGAAACTATAGTACCTTATATGAGCTATATTTTAGTGAGCTTTCTTTTTTTAATTCTTCTCACAAAATGCTAGTCACACACTTGTATATAAAAGAGATTTTTTTGCCATCGGTCAATAAACATCTCCGTACACATGAGATTAAAATCAAAACATGGCACCTGTTTCCATTATGTAGCAGCGAGATAAAAATCTGCCTCGAAAGGATATTAAACGGTTTTTCGAAGGAATACCTAAAAGCTATTCATTGTTAAGTCGGAGGCGGCTGATATGGTAACCTTTTCTTGACACTAATCTCGACGGGCTAAGTAACATATCTTCTTACACCTGAAATTAATGACAGGGCACTAAAAACGTGTGAAAAAGAATGTGGCAATTGTTTCGCTTACGTGAGACTGGGATGAAACATTTGACACGGAAATATATGTAGGAGGTTGCTTTCTCGGATGATCTTCATTGAAATATATGGACTATATTCATATCCTCCCTTTGTAAAGTAAAATTTGACATAGTGTACAATGTACGAAGGGTTGTTTTTGCTTCCCGTCGAAAACAAATCTCAACGAACTGTTTTGCGTGTTACGATACGTAGAATAGATATTTCAAAGGGCTCATAAATTTTATAGATTAAAATGAGTCCCTAAAGAGCTATTTTTTAAGCGAATCTTTAACAAGTGTCTATTACGAAGTTAACGTAAGTTTAATGCGAATCAAGTATTTTTGTATTTGGGCAGGCCGATGAAATAGCTACCAAAAATGACGGAGGATGACTGTTGTGATATACTAGAGTTCGAGCTGGGCTGAGTGTAATATTGATAAACTAAGTTAACCAGTCAACGCATGCGGGGCAGTGCCTTATATATATATATATATATATATATATATATACAATTTTTGAACGTCACATATAACACAAAGGAGGCAGTGGTTGCAATAATCGACCTAGTTAGTTTCTATAAAGAATTTACTACTGTATATAAGAGATTTATTTTTTCAGTTCTGATCAGGCTATGCGAGAAGTTTACGTTGTTAAAGAAGACCGCATGTAGCCGATCGCCAATAATGGGTGTGTCCTTTGCGACACATCAACGGCCTGCGAAACTAGTCAGTCCGTCACCGGTCACTGACTGTGCGTACGCTTAATAGTGAAGCAGATGTGTTTACAATAATCCTGCTCCAGTCAGTAGGATGGACGGCAGTATAACATTCAATTTGGCGGTCTGCGCACTAGCTTCCATTTCGATAATATCTAATATACGATATTCCCTTTTGTCTAGAGTAACCCTCACAGGTACACTAAGATAGTAGTCTCACTAGCTTCTGAGCAGTTGACTCTATCGAACTGAACCCGAACCTCGCCCCCAGTGAACTGGGTGGTGTCCCCCATTCGATGTTCCGCTTATTATGAGGAAGGCACAAACTTACAAATAAGGGGAATGCAAGCAAGATAAAAGAAAAAAAAATAGTGCGTCCAGTGGTACTAGACAGATATTCACGTGGGGGGTTGGTCAGTGGTTTGCCACCGTTGCTTGTGGTATAGCTTTGGGGCTAGTGTGCCTGCGCTTGGTTCCGGTTAATGCCTATTTATCGTCAACGGGGAATGGTAGCAGAACTTAAATAACTAACGTCATCTCGCACAACGTCGGCACGAGTAAAGCGACGAGCATGGTTATAATGGCGTGCAACCATCTGTAGGCTTCTGGTAGTCACCATGGATGTATCTGGAGCGACTTATGATCTGATCATCATTCAGCGCATCAACGATCCGTAACGGCAGAGATTGGAATTGAGTGATGTTTCTGGTAGTTTAAATGTAGGAGCCACTCTTCCTCTAAGGATCTATTATTACATTATAGAGGCTGTTTCATTATAAAGGACCAAATCAGATTTGGGATTCGGATGCTATCCGAATGTTAGCCACATCACATATTAAGGTCC
The DNA here is from genome assembly GCF_002443255.2 of Varroa destructor. NCBI lineage: Eukaryota > Metazoa > Arthropoda > Arachnida > Mesostigmata > Varroidae > Varroa > Varroa destructor. The sequence continues at coordinate 35,936,119 of NW_019211454.1, forward strand.
ACACTTAATAAAATTAGATCGACTTATCGTTCTAAACGGAACGATTACCGATAGAAAGTCGAGCGGGAGCCGTCGATGGTATTTGTTTTCGTTGGCCTAATTGCTTAAATGGATTCTATGTGAATCTTAGCTAGATAGCACCCAATAATAAAATATTATTCACGTAATACAAATTAGCAAAAAGCGTATGCTAAGAACAGGTACATCTATGGCTTCAGACAGTATAAGTATTTGTATCATATTCAGGAGAACATGTTTCGACACCAAAGCGGCTCCTAAACTTGTGTAGCTTCTGCTAGACGATGCCTTTTGCTATTTTGCTTGATCCGTTAGTAATATCAGAGTTTATATAGGGAAGAACTAAAGCTTCGTATGGGCAAAAGGCAGGCCTGCTAGTACAATTTCTAGCATTAATGTTATTAGTACGTACAATTAATTACACCGGTACCAGGGATGGCGGTAACTTTATCCTGCCCATTTACTATTGGCAACACCAGAAATATATAAAAATAATGTTTAATAAGTTTAGATCGCTATTATTCCGTAATACGTATATTTGTCTCTAATGTAAACTTTCATCGTATGTACAATATTGGGCAAGATTCGCGCGTTGCTCAGATATTCTTTACAAGTAACCTCACGTTTACTCCACTCATTAAATGAGTCTCCAAATGAAGCGTACGTTCCCTGAATCGAAGGATTTTACTTTCGCGTTTGAATTGTGCCTCTGAATTAATTTTGAATTAAATTAATCAACCCGAATGCACTAGCAAATGGTTTGGCGTACTCCCGTCCTGCACAGCATATACTATATAACATCATTGTATCCGCTCCCCTAGATACAACCTTGCACAAATCGCATATATTTTTACATATATATAAAATATAAGTTTGTGGTCTTTGGTAAGTCAGCACTGAGCAAAGGCATGCCACCATCGAGTGTATGACAGCTCAGTGGTACACTGGGCGTTCCCGCAACGGCACTGCCAATATCATCCCAGAATATTATCTTTTCGTTTCACTGGCCTGGCCGCTTGTAACGTTGCAAAGCCTAGAGGCGGATGGGGGCGCGCGAGCTGTGTTTCTTATCTATATCTATGGTTTCAGAGCACTAGCGAGATTAACAGTTCCATGTTGTGTATTTATCGGTCGAGGTCAAATAGTGGGTACGGACGGCACCGATTATGTTCACGTGACGGTGATGACGACACTTATTTAGATCCGCTTAACTCTATTTTACGGCCCTTGTTCTCCATACACTGCCGTTCTCCCGCTTGCGCTGGGACTCGAAGTGTTTTCGTAAGTATCGATTGAGTTGTATCCCAATTATGTGCTCTGTGCAAAGTGGACCTTGGCTTCGTTTGCTGTGATCGATCGGTGAATCTCATTCTTTTTTGTGAGGGCATCTCTAATGAATTAGGGTACAGCGTATCAGTGTCACGGTTTTATACAACTGAATCTATTATTTTTCACCTATTATCTTTAGTCTGCCGCACCCTGGGGCTAAAGCGTCGAAGTTGCCCAAAATACTTGTATTTACGTATACGCTTCGTTTTGGATATATATATATACCAAACCAAAAATTATTTCGCACAGTATCTACATATTTAACTATCGATCGACCTTTGAGCGTGTCTAATTTACCCTCAAACAAGACACAACTGCCCCGGCATAAACCGGTGGTTGTTCTTCGGTAGCGACTTAAGGTTAGTTTTCTCCACCGTTTAGTAAAGACACTGGCCGCGTCTGTCTGGATTATCTATCTATTTATCTATATCCAACAGCGCCTTCGCCTCGACCATGGGCACGTTCATCACACAGACCCAGAGCAGAGAAGTGTGAGCTTATTGCTAGTTCATGTTCTCTTTTGATGGGTGGCGGAGTTCGTATCCGTTCTCTTCTAGCAGCTCTGAGACTAGGAAAACAACCGATTCCACTGATCCAGCTTCACTTCACCACTCGTGAGCAGCGAGAGGGAAAAGGAGATGGCGGGACGGGACAGAGATATAGCAACAACGCAGCTGGTGGCGTCTTTTAGCCGGAGCCATCAGACCCTCTCAGTCGCCTGATCCTGCTTCACGGGTACCGCCAGCTCACCGGTTCGTCTTCAAGCTTTCAGGCGAGCTTCGGTCCTGCTCTGCTCAGGACGTCCTTTTCGCCACGATCGCCATCACCACCACCAAGTCTGCGCCTTGGAGTCTCGCCTCTTCCCGCTAACAACGAAAATCCCACAAAGGATTCCGGCAGGTACTCATCGATGTAGTGGGTGAAAATGTGGATGGGGAAAAGGAGTGAGAAACAAAAAGAGAGGACAAGAGCGACGCAAGGAGAGCCCTTTGGCCTCCTTTGTTGATGGCTTACAGCATCAGTCTCTGATGAAGGCAGGCAGGCAGGCAGACTCTGCTCAACGGATCTTCTTTGCACCAACTGTACATGTATTCCCCTTCACTCTGGCCAAGCTGACTGACAGAATTGATGAAGTGGGGGGCGCCTAGGACTCCGACACCGGCTGACTGACAGCAATTACGGTAACGTCATAGCGTACGGCGGTTCAGCGTAGGCAGCTATTCTGCTCTGATTGCTTTACTGTCTCCGTTCGATGGGCAATTTTATCAGTCTGATATATCTGAGACATATATTTTTCGTGGCAAACAACTAATTGGCCAGATTTCCAACTGTACCTGCAATTCAAGCATCTTTATTCATTTTCAGTTTAGCTTATTAACTACCTGTACATACTGTATATGGGAAAGCTAAGATTTTCGATTGAGGCCAAATTCGTTTTAATGTAATAGCACTGCGTTGGGTAACTTGATTGACAGTGCCGAATTTTAACCCACTGTAGGCAGGGTTCGTTGTCATTATTGGACAGATAATCCTTACACTCCAGTACTGGGCATGAGACGATCGTTTATAAAAAACATGCACAAGTTTCTCAAGCTAACAGAGCATCGTATTTAAACGCTTTCTGCCTGTGGCTAGATCATATGTTCACTAGTCGCTTCGAGTGCAAATAGAGTCGCGTGTTTCGAGCGAGGGGATGTGCTCAAGTTAATATAACGAACAACACGCAAGAGAAGCACGCTATTAGCTCTTACTCTCTCTTTTTGAGAGCAATCAGCTCACAATGGAAGAAAACTCACTATATAACTCTATTCGTCCAAGTGGTCCTTATGCCGGTAGCGACTGTTCGGAAAGAACATTCTAATTGAAAGCGGCCAACTGCAGACGCTTGTCCCTCTCGTTTCACTTCGTCCCCCAAAAGCAGAGGGGCCATTTCCCCACATCGAGGCAGGGATGGTTCTCAACTTAGATGAATTTCTCACCGTCCTCAACCTATCGAAATATTTGAGGCCGAATTATAGTTCGCCAAGTGGGCTCCCTTCTTAGGTTTAAATTCATGCCCTATGGAATTAACTCGGTCATTATTTTTTGTGACAATTTCTGTGTCGAATATTTCACAAACTCTATACGGTTGTTTAAAAGTAATTGTCAAAGTTACCTTGGTTACCTTAGTTTTATATTAGATAATAGTTACCAAGGGCAAATTAGAAACGTGTACATAAGTATTCCTTATATAATAATTTAAGTAGTGCTCAGCAGAAGCATTGCTTTCTAATAGATTATAAGGAACATTGACCATTGCTTTGTCTTTCGCTCGGTAAGCTTTTCTTCTTGCTGCAGTTAGATAAACTTGCACCTAAATTGGTAAAGTAGACAAATTGCCACAATTTCTATCAGGACCAAAAGACTACGAGCAATCTGAACATCACGTATATTTATACAATCAGGTGTTACTTCTAGTATATGGGAGTGCGAGCGTTCTATAGTAATACCATCCATAGAAAAGTTATGAAGAACATCAGCTGGAGAAGCTCGCGCGTGTCGCCTATATCGCTCTCTGGAAGAGGTCGTTTTAGCAAATGTTTGCAACTGAGAAGCACGTTCATTCTTTGGGCAGAGAAGGGTGGCCACTTGGCCGGTTTGTCCTGTTTGCGACCAACCTACTCCTGACACTACCATAGTACAGGTCTTTCCTCTAAAAGTCGCCTAGCCGCCCACTTCGACTATGCGCTCGTTCACACGAGAGGGAGGAAGCGATTGAAGCGCCCGGTGCTAAATAGCGTTTATTAGCGGAGTAACAAAATAGGGAAGGCGAAATCGACACGAGGAGAAGAACGACGACGATGGGAAGAAAATAACTGGAGCGAGAGTAACCGAGGGGCGCACGGAAGGGAGCGGCTTGGCTGGAGCACGAAATTGAGGTTGTTGAGGAAAACACACGAAAAGGCAACGAATGAAAGAGGTCGTAGCGCGCCAGCAAGTGGCAGTGCGGACTTCGGGAAGCTATAGAAGCTAAAGACAGAGCTACGACAACGGTAAATCGGGTGCTTGGGGAGAAGATTCAGGACAACGTCAAGCAACGATGCTAATCTGTGCCGCGAATCAGCATGGATACGTATAGTTCTGATGAATTAATTTGCTCGGCAGAGTGCGAAAGTGGAAAAAAGAGAATGGAATCATGCATACAATTTTTAAGTTTTCTAATTCTTGCCTCTTATGTGCTTTCAGTAGCTTTTATATATCTGCAGGGGTATCTAAATCCAAGCGTATGATACTATAGGATAACACGATGAAGTCTGACTCATTGCTTGTCAACTCAGTAATGTCAACGCCGCCTGGTCCTGTGACTCCGGTTAGCTGGCTACGCTTACATTTCAAGCAAGTGGCAAACAAGTGTAGTCGCCTCCATTCACGAGCTGGTATTCAATGGCGGGTGGTAGATAGAGTAAGTGCCTCTCGCAGGAGCGGGGTCTGCGCGGAAGCCTGAAACTGGAGCTGTTATATGACATGGAGTCTGGGGGAGGAGTTCGGCTTTGAGTGACTTTCGTGGGGTTTCCCCGACTCGCCTGTTAGCGGTATGATGGGTGAGCCTTAGTGAGTATAACACGGAGCCTAAATACGCTGACTTGTGGCATACATACCTTCACACATCGGGAAACTGTAGCAGACACAAAGGTTTGTCCTAATCGAGTTGCGAACACATTGTATTTGTCGCCTGCTGTATTGTAGGCTTTTGTAGGGCTTTCGAGGATCGTATTGAACAAAATATGGCTTTTTGTTTTGTTACACTTGATGTCACCAGTAAATCTCCACACTTATCAAGAATAAAAATCCGAATATCTCGTGACCATTTAGATTCGTTCAGCTACCCAGTTTACGATTTTTCTTATATACCAACAGTTCTGTAACTAACGCTCTTATAGCTACACTGCTAGACTGTATGCTGTATATACATTTCAATGTGGTGCTGATAGATAAACGTTTGATTGAATGAAGCGTCTCGAACTTGCGCTTAAAGCCTAGATGAACACGTATGAGATTCTCATCAGCTTTTGATTGAAATTTTTTTTCGATATATTTCATACAAAGGTTGAAACTATTACCTATCATTCGGAAAATCCGTTGGAAAGCTATTAGAAAAGGGAACGAATACTGCGTCTGCTATATTCTCTATGGAGCGATTAAGCACGATAAGGTGTTGGGCTAAATAGTGTAACTGCCTACGGAATCTGACTAATCCTGGCAGATGTAGTGGGGAAGCGGTCTCTGCTGTAGAGGCATACGCTGCCACTATCAATGTCGATTCACCTAAACGGCAGCTATTCCCAAAACCAGTGTGGGGTAGCACTTGCCTTGGTTGTTGACCAAGCGCCGCTTGTCGTTGCCTTCATTTTGCCATGTGACACTTGGGCGTTGATAACTCTGCTTCTGCTGCTGCTTTTGATGCTATCGATGTTACTGTTAAATCTATAGGGGTCGTCGCGTAGCGCTGCAATTCCACTCAATGCACACTGCACATTGCACCAGCGTGTCGCGTCCCCGCCTGTTTTGGTGCGTGTATGTGCGGGTGTACCAGGACAGATCAACCACCTTATGGATATTATACTGCACCATACTATCGTCATTGCCTTATGCCTCTATCTCATCCATATTAGCTGTAGTTAATATGGCATGCACTGGCTTTGCGGCCGTTTGTGCTCCTGCTCGACATTTCTAGCTTTCTTTCTTTATGGTCTCTCATCGACGCTGGAGCGGTGGTTCACGACGACCCCCTGCAAATTTATTTGGGGGAGGTGACGCCACTCAGCAATGCGATCGCTACAACTACTAAGTAGCTCCACAATTTCGATGTTTCTCTGAGGCGGCGACAGCAACATTCTCTAAGGTCATCACCGCTTTAGGCCGCTTAGTTCAGGCCAGTTGCTAACTCGTGCATTTGCTCATGCCCAGACCCGAGCCACGACGACGGACTGCGCCCTGAGTGAGCGACCTGTCGAGACGCGTGACGATGTGAAGATATATGTGTGTGTGTGTCTGTGTGTGTGTGTGTGTGTGTGTATGTGTGTGTGTGTGTGTGTGTGTCTGTGAGCGAATGTAGATATTTCTATATATACACATACATCGTCTGTGTGTATCGCTATAGGAATGCATGTGTATATCTGTGGGTGTGCGAGTAAAAGCATATATGTATATTTACCTGTGTGTTGTGTACGTTCAAACGCATTGCCAGTCTGTGAATGTCGTCCTCGTCGTAGTCCTGACCCTTCGCTGACTGCTCAGGAGTCAACTCGACGCGCCTCCTGTCGGGCTTACCACCTGCCAGCCATCTGGCAACCAGCCATAGTCGGATGCATCGTTCAAGCCTATATCGTGCTTTCACTGGATACATCGAGTTTGTGCGATGACGACTACTGCTCCGCGTGACCCGCGCGGAGCTATCATCACCGAACCGCTTCATTGTGCCGTATTCTGCCCGTTGTTCCACTTCCTTCGCCTTATTCCTTAGCTTAGTCCGTTCGGCTCGTCTAGTGTGGCGCCGGCTAGTACATGCTGGGCGCGGCTTATTACCCAGCGAAACGGCACGCACGAAGTTTCTTTTTGTGTACAATACACATAACACAAAAGGCGCATAACCTCCAGACCAGGCTTTGTGCACTGCCAGTCATTTTTATACGACAAATTCATGCGCAGGTTTGCTTATGAATACTTGCACAAAGAGATACGATATCTTAAGGGCAGAGCGCAGCTCGAAGGAGGCTGTATGACAATAGTCTTTTTCGCCAAGTTGTATTCCCGATCCGATCGAATTCCGCATATGAGATCGAGATGTAAAGATACAGAAATACAATGCCAAATTTTGTGTGGTAACATCGACAGTGGAACAGATTTTCTATTCTCATATATGTGTGTGTGTGTGTGTTTGTCTTTCTATTAGAGGCTGCGATCGTCTTAAGGACTGTCGCTGTTGGCATCCTGAGCTGTCATCCTTTCACTCAATGGCCCAGGTGATCCAAAGGTCGTACCTAGGTGTGTTTCAAAGCAGAGATGACATCCTGCTGTGAAGATGGTTCATTTCCTCAACTTGATCATGTTTTTGCGGTCAATAGGGGTTGCGCGATGTAGAGTATAACAGTAAGATCACAGAGATATGGTTCATCTCTCGTCATTATCATTTTGATGCAATCAGTCGCTGCTACTGGCCAGCTTGTTGGTTACAGAAGCTTCCCGCTGTGCTAAGGTGAATGGTCAGGACACCACCTGATTAGACTCCATGCAGATAAAAACGGAAAGTGGAAATGCCAGCTGACGGAAGGAAAAAGAGAGGGAGGGAGAGAGATAGAGAGAGACGAAACAGGAGATATTCCTATGGTTTGTAACTTCATTTCGTCAATCCAGCTCTTTCACAGGACAAATATGGCGATTTCTTCAGGAAAATACCTGTCGAAACGAATCTGACACCCACGGCTCCTGATAGCTTGGTTTATAGCAGCGCTATCGAGTGCCCGTAGCAAGATCGACGAGATTCTAATTAGGCCTAAGGAGGCTAATAACTTTATAAATCCCTCTTGAAGCTCGTCTAAATTAACCCAAATAATGTAGCAACCATAGAAGGGTTCTACTGGATATTAGAAAAACTAATTTTTTAGTAACAGCTTTCAACAATGTACGGGTACCTATTCGGCTGGAACAAATCTAGTTAAGATTCTCTATTCATCGTATCCACATTTTGTATATTCTCGAAAAAATAAAGGTTTGCCTGTATTACCGACACTGCTTATGACGATACCATGAAAAGGGCTGAAAGGTTTCGTTTTAGCTTCTGGCTTCTATATACTAGGATTTCCTAATTTTAGTTTTCCGTGATATATAAGAAAACAGTACTGACTTAAAATCCAGAGACATTGCACACTTTAATTGCTTATAAACAATGCGCATTCAAGTTAACATTCATTTCTGGTCCTCCAGGATCAGCATTTCAGTCATTTACAAGTTATATTTGTGATTATGTGAAATATGTGTTATATTTGTGATGTGAAATTAAAGGTATGTAATATATTTTCTGTCTAACATTCTACATTGAGGCGTCCTGAAAAGTGGCTAATTTTCCAGAAGGTGTCAATAAATAGTTGACCTAAAATTTGTAGATGTCACTACTGTTTTCTACAAAGCGAAATAATAAGCAATAGAATAGATAAATTTGCACAGCGCATCTTTCTACTAAAAAAGATGTTTCCTGCCTCTTTGCGCCCTCAGTGTAGCCCCTTGAGCCAATTTTTTTCTAGGCCTGCACCTTCCCGCCGGAGGCTGTTGGCCTTGTAAAGTGTTTGCACAACTTATTATTATTATTATTATGATTACGAAAACGTCGACAAACGTGAGCGACAAGCAGGCCAAACGATAAGAGGCCATCACTACAATTCCCGCCCTCACACCCTCACCTCTCCCGATTGTCCTTCTTACTGCCGCCTTTTCCGAGCCCGCACCAACAGGTCAGGCCCGTAGTAACAGTAAAGCATACAGTATAAAATAGTAGCGGTGGCGTACTGTCAAGAAAGGATCGAGAGAACAGACGACAACTCCTCCATGAATGAACCTAACCTATTGAGCTAGCAGATAAAGGCCAACAGGCTCTTCATGGCAGGGGTTCCGACTGCAACAGAACGCAGGACATGCTCGTTTTAGTCACTCGATCTTTTCTTTGCCTTTCCCGGCGTTCATCCGCTGCGTACTCATGGAAGATGAGGTTGTCGAGCAGGCCAAGCGTTCGCTTACCAGCCTCTGATGTACCAACCACGCCTGCGCTGACTTCGTTTCGCAGCACTTTTTCTTTCTGTTGTGTAAGTCGAGCTAGTTTCTGCCATCGGCACCACCGTCGTCGTCGTAGCCGTTGCCACTGATGTGTACTCTATGCATTAACTGGCTGAGTGGTTTGGGAATGCCTGCTTCAGTGGTTGGGTGCCGGACTTTTGCGTTGCCTCGTTTCTCTTCTATTTAACTGGCTTTCTCCATATGAGTAGCCCTTATTCGGCCGGAAGCAGCAAGCTACAAATCCCCTTTCGTTCCAACCTCGCAGATAGCCCGCGATTGCGAAGCTGCTGACAAACGCCTAGCGTCACCCGCGGTAGGCCAGCGATTATCGCTTGTACAACCGCTGTTGTCGCGAACGCGCGCGCACTTGTCTAGGACAGCCTGATTTAGGGCGAAAATAAGGAACATCAATGGAATACCGATATGGTTGCCTGTCTATTCGGTTGCAAGCCTTTTGCAGCTGCAATTTGTCGTCAAGCTGCCTATTAATCTATGAACGGCATTCTAATAGGGTTTGTAGTACAAGCACGGCTATTAAGCATGCATCGTGTTGCCTCTTCAAGGGCATCGGTGCGACTGGCGCACGCGCATCGAGCTTCTGCTATGAGCCACACGAACCAAAAAAAGAGCATCCGCTATGATTCCAGTACGTCTAGCTTAGACTGCGTTATAAGTTGCACGTTGCGTCTACTACCCCGGGGAAATCACTCGGTCGTCACAAATTGCACAACTGCCATAGCGGTGGCAGAAGCTGCAGAGCCACTCGAAACACACAGCCGCAGCTGTCCAACAATAGGCGGAAAGACAGGCAAACCTGTTCAGATTACTCTTCGTGGAACGGGCTTGCCTGAAAGAAGGCGCATTACTGTGAGCACGCTCATCTGTGTGTATATAGACATATGACAACAATCGGCAGTGTAAATGTTCTTCACAAAGCCGAAAAGACAGCCTTCCCAAACAGGTCACATAAAACATAATAGAAGAAGAATTGGCCTAAATAATGCCAGGCTGCAATAATGGGAGAGATGAGCTTCAGCCAAGATCTTGTCACGCTATGGTTCGAATTGCTGTTTACTTTAGAGGTCTTACTATATATATTTTGGTTGTCTTCAAAGCTACCCGTCCTTGCTACAGCCAGGGAAAACTAACGTTTGCTAAAACTAAAGCTGTACATTGCTTTCATTATGTGTTCTATAGCTTGAGCTCTGTTTTTCAGTAGGAACACTAAATTGAGTAGCGGCATAATAAAAGTAACTTTGCGGTTGAATTCTGTGTCCTCCATTGTCCGTCGCCGCAAGAAGAAGCGGATTTCAAATTGAAATATTGGGCTCGCTTCAACATGTTATGTCAATGCGACTTACAAGTAGGCGTCGAAGTATTGCTATCGTGCATGAAGGACGTACTAACGTTAGCATGCTTGAAGATAAAACACGACCCATGTATCATCAGCATATACAGCCGCAAAGTTTTATGCTCGACTTTTTTGCGAATAAAAAAGAAGCCCTCTATTTCCTCGCCATGTGGCTATAAGTTCTCAACGATCCGTCTGGCGAAAATACCTCTAATTTTATGTGACTATTTTAGTGCAGAGCACGTTAACTAGTATGTACTATAAATTCAACTTATTCTTTCAGTTCTGTAATCGCTGGTTTGTTTGACTCAATCTCGTAACAAGCACGCACATTGCTACGAGACACTCTATTCCCGAATGACTCTCACAACCATCGACGCTTGCTGTCTCGTCCGGAACTCAGTTCTGACTATGACTGTGGATTTGTGATCATACGAAACCTCCAAGCTTAAATCGAAATCCCATAGGCCGTGCACGATGACTGTTCTATGAAACTTTATGGTTTCCGTGACCTCGACCGGAAGACTCTTGCGTGAGAGCCTTCCCCTGTCGCTAGGTGGGTTATGTTGAACAATTGCCATTTTCTAGCTTGGCCGGGATTACGAGTGGGTTTGTTGTGTACTCAGGATGCTCAGGAAGTCAATAGAAACAGTTCTATCGTTGTAAAAAGATTGGACCGTGTTGCATGTGCTGGGGGGGTGGGGAGGGCGTGTGCGTAGGCTATCGTTGACCGTCGGAACCAAAATGGATAAACTTCAGGTATATACTTTATATCGTCGAAAAAAAACTGCAATATCCACTTGAAGGCAAGTAAATATGACATTGGTTTTGCCGCGGCTGTTTGAATCGTAAGGCTTAGCTGAGTATTAATCGTGCCTGTACAGACTTTTGCTACATGTTTAGCTTGGAGCTGGAAGTCGTTCCAAATATTTTTCTTTGCCCTGATAGAGGGCTGAGCAGTTTGAATATATCATAGACATTCTTTATGGTTCGGTTATTGTAACTAGCTTTTGGTTGATGCAACCTAGGATTTATAAAAAAAAAAAAAGACAATTATTGATTTCGATCAAAACGTGAGCGAACCCTTGAGTTCTCAACTATAAATAACTCGAGCAAAGTTTATTTATCCAACTCAGTACATTTTAGATGCAGTCATTTGAAGTACAATATGTGTATGTGTGAACCCTCATGAAGTACGGGAATATAATGTAGACACATATAAATGTAGACAGACATAGGCTTATACCAAACGCAAATAGAATGAGCTCGTTTTTGAATTAGTGCTGGATTTCAGCTAAGTTATTTGAGTTGCATCGAATTTTCCCAGTTGGCCGCGAGATTTGAACACATAATGCCCTTCTTATAGACGAACAGGATCCTCTCGAAGTGTACGATGAGGGTGGACTGAAGATATACATGGAACTACGAAGGCTTTTGATTTATTCGTCTTCTCCTCGTAAAGGTATCCCTTGCTACCTTGGAAAGTCAGCAAACTAACCGAGTATCTACATTGCACGCATTCTCCGCCGTTGGTCTAGTTCGATCCGCCCTATCTAAGAAACGTTGGTAAGGGAACGCGCGTCTCGCCGATCGAACTCATTCAATCGAAGTTAATCATTGGCTGTCGCTACCCCCGTCGCTCGATCGAGGAATATCCCAATGGCTTTTTGTTGTGGCATAGTGTACTTCTACGAGTTCATACGAACTTACAACGTACTCACTTACATAAAATCCCTTCACCCTCCCTTCCCCCCACACACACACATGCATATGTCTTCACTGTGAAGGTTCGAATGATGGTCATGGTGACACTGCTATTACTGCACACGGCTAGTCGTAGCTAAAGTTGGGGGTGCTTGTTATCAGAAAAACACACATATACAAATACATGCAGATACGAGCTACACGTAGTGTAACAACAATAGAAACAGACTATGATGCAAAAAGGTTTATTTTACCTAAACGGGAGCTGAGAGCTGCACACATCGGAGGTTAGCATATTTTCATAGAATTTTCAACTATACGAATATGCGGATTGCGCCGAGGCAATTTCGAATGAAAACACTAGGTACAAATTAATGGAAGGTACGGCGGGACAAGCGTTTTCGAATGAAAAAAAGGAGATCCTCTCTTTTATTGAGTATGCAATCCTAAACGCTGATATTTATTGCAAGCGTACTAGTCACCTAAATGTAACTTCGGTAGTGACAAAGTGGGCCGGATACAGAAAACATTGTAGACAAAGTGCAACTTTAAGTTTCGATCAATCAACTTCTTGTTTGACGTCCAGTTTAGTCTAAACAACAGCTCTTTGACGATTGCCTGCTAACGTGAAATGGGCGTCAAGGAAAGGCCCACAATAAACGTGTTATAACGGTATCACTTGACCGCTAGCATACCCTATTGGCTTGTCGGGCATAGATAGTTTCTATGGCAGCAAGTTCAGCAGATTTTTTATTTAAAGGACATGCCAAGGGCAACCTCTTCGCTAAACAACAGCTTAAGATCTAAAACAATTGAAAAAAATTTGTATATTATCGACTATTTACAAAGTATATAATGTTAGTTATAAAGAACGGTAAGCAAGGATTAATTCTATTTATTCTATATATTCTAATTATTCATACAAACCAATGGATATATTATTCGAATATATTTGCCTGTAAAACACGTTTACGAGCTTTTGTATATTTATCAAAATTGATTTTACACCAATGGGATCTCGTTTAGAGTAGATGTCACATAGCTGATAGTGTATGTACGTGTACGATTCAGCGTACAGCGATGGTACGAACCTGTTCGTGCAATACCGTACCATATACACGTATCCCTGGAGCCTGCTTTGATAAGATTTCGTTAAAGAAATTTTCGAGCGATTATATTACGACACCGATGACATCTACAATATTGGCTTTTTTCCTGCACTGAATTTCGCACTTCTTTGAGTTATATAAATCACAAGCACACATAGCCCTCTGGCTACTATTGATAGCATAGATACAAGCGCTCTTTGAATCCTACCCAAAGCCGAATGCTGGAAAACACGCGTAGCCACATATTCTGTCTATCATCAGGGATACAGCAGAACAGACTAGAAGCACTTTGGCACTCCCTTCCTGCCCCCACTATGAACTCATACAGGAATGCCATAAAGACCTCAGCACGCCACCAGCTTCGTCGTCGTAACACCCCGTAAGCGTTTGTTCCCAACGGCGTATCAGATCTCTACTTGCGATAATGTTAGTACTATTACCTGCTTTTTATACGAGCTTGAAGCAATATAAAACCTTCACCTGTGGTCTGTTCGAAATAAAAAGGCCGGGAAACTAGAAAAAGACGTACACAGGGCCGATTTGGCGATTGCAAGTTGCTGACATAACACGCGACCAGCTCTAGGCATGTTCCATAGTTATTCATACATAGGGGCATAGTAAGTCTTCATCGTTGCCAGCACGTGGATCACTAATGCTTTTACCCACAGCCACAGTGTATACAGGTAAAGGCGCGTGTGCAGCGCTGAATGAGCACCATTTGGCTGTGATTTGCAGTGGCAGCATCGGCTAGCACCTACACGGATACCCAGCCAGTGCTAACATCACTCTGTTCTAGTTGAAGTGGCGTGAGAGTCTCGATGCGTTTCCCCCCTGAGCCCACTTTCTATCTCGCGCTCACCCCCGGTTTCTCCTGGCTTGTAGCACGTAGCACGTTCACCTCAGCCCAATGGGGGACGACCGAGTCATCCTCTTCGTCGTCATCGGGATTGCGAAAGAATTGCCCCAGTTAGAGGAGAGGAAAGAATAAAGACCAAACGATTGAAAGAAGTGGCAGTAATGCTCTAGGAATGTGGGATCGTTGTGAGGTGAGGTTGGGGCTCTTCCGCACTGCAAAACGCTACCCCACAGTGGCGAGTTGCTTCTGAATGCTTACCCACGTCTGGCCGAGGCGGCGGCGGCTGTAGCTGTACCTAATTCAGCTTTATTAGCTCTATCTTTGTAACCACCAATTCGGCTTACCATTTGGTCTTCTTGCAAGGAAGAATCTACTAGAATTTTGTAGGTAAGTAACAGAAGTTGGCAATTGGCTGACGCCCGGCCGGTGGAAGCATCACCTTGTGTGGTACACCTATCTGCCTTCATTGCGCTGATAGCCTGGGCAGAAGAAGATCGGCGCGAGTAGTCGTTAGGGCTGATACGAGGAGATACCGTCGTCTTCGCCTTACCAAGAAATGGGTAAGGCCAGGCTATTTTTGGGCTTTACGTCCATAGTAAATATGTTAGCAGGTAGTCATGTAAACAGGATTTTCATGTAAACTAAACTTGGTAAAGATATAGCTGATCGCATATGTGGATTATGCACTTAATCTTTGTACGACATTTTCCCTGACATTTGCATTTGTTCGCTGTCAGCCTAGTTCTAGTTTTATATTCGATCTAGAAAGCTCCTTTAAATAGTGAATGTCTTTTCAAGATATCTTTTGGGTCGCTTTATATCCAGATCGCTAAGCGCTAGAATAATTGTTGAAAGAAGACAAGTCAATCAAGGGATTTAAGTACGTGCAGATCCTGATATTTAGTAGCTTTTCTAACATAAGGCTTTTAGTAAATCAACTGTTGTTATTAATCTGTTATTTGACTACGATTTATTTATAGTGAAGTCTCATCAGGTGTGTCATAGAAGTGTCATACAGGTGATTTTTATGTCCATGTATGTTTTTGTTCATATTTCTTTTACTATTAAAGTTTTATTTTAATTTATATAGTTTTATGCAAAATAAAATAATACCTTAGAGTCGTTTAAACACCAAAGGCCTATACGATCTTGCTGTCGCTCCCTTTTTCAGGTCGTGCCTAATCATTAATATTAGACGTAACTTACTTGTGATTCAAAACATTAACTAATTATTTTGTTCTGTAGATACAGGTCGACGTACCGATTACTCTCGAAAATAGAGCTTCAGAGACCGTATATAATAACTTGAGAGTTTCTCTACTATTATCCGCTATTGACAAGTCGGCCTTTGGTTTTCCGTTAGCATCTACGTGCAATTGGTAGACGAAAAAACACCATATTTGGCGTATGGATAGATAATTATTATCATTATGCTATGATTATATATTTAGCTTAGTGTTATTCTCAGTATACAATATAATTGCCGCCAGCACCGTTCACTCAGGTTGTGCTGAATTTGCCGAAATTAAAAGGAGGGTGTGAACAGAAGCAATGAAATACATGCAATAGGCGGACATTTCTTTTGACTCTTTGGACCAGGTTACAGCGAACAGACGACACGCAAACGATAAGCGTTAGAGCAGCGTGTGTTAAACAGTGACAAGGTGTTTTGAACGCTCTATCGACGCTACAAGACGAAGGCCAGTAATAAGGCCTTAGAACAAGGGTAGCTCACTAACTGACTACACAAGATTGATCACCTTGCTGACCAACTTGTTCGCCTGAATAGACCTTCTTTTACTCAAGTAATCGTCACTTATATATACCTATAACCAGAAGCGTATGAATTTTCGCACATTCTAAATCTAGGGATATAGATAAGCTAACAGAAGAAGTATATTGAAGCAAAAAGCACGAATCGAAATCAATCGGTGGTATTGTTATTACTACACAAACTATTATTAAAACTCACTATAACAGGGTTGGTTCTTACACGTATGAAAGTGTTACCTTCCAGACGCTCACACCCATACTGCCTTAAAAAGTTCGAACGAATACGCGGGTAGCAATCAGCTTATAAAACTATCTAACTATATAAGAAACTACGTAAGAGATAAAATGAATTATAACAGATAGACGATGCTATGGTCGCTGAGATATAATATGTATCTCAAGACATGGCTCCACATAGTTTAAGCTATGAAATATTATAAAATTCGCACATTAAAAAGTGTGCCCATATGTAGCCATCTAATAATACGAAAATGTTCACCAAGATACTACAAGTTGTCTTTCTCTAAGGAAACGCTTTTAGATACCCCATCTCAGGTACTCATACTTGGCTTTTAACTATACCAAACATACATACCTTTACGTTAATAATATACAGTGTCGTGTATTGGAAGTTGTCTGTCATTTTTTCTAAAACCTGTTTGTGATAGTCGGAAACCTGAGGACACCCGAAAATAGCGGTTTCGTCGGAACATAACTAAGCTCTAAGGTGTCTTTTCCTTGATTTTGAATTTCGTTGATTTGCTTATGTGCACCATTTAATATATTTCATGTTTACTTTTTTTGCCATTAGATTTTTTATCAGACATAAACATCTTATACTGTAATATACACCTCCATGCGCTCCCGGGAGTTGTTCCGTCGTTTTCGATCCTCTCAAAATAAAGATGATTCGTACATTCAGATGCCATCTAATCGCTAAATGGTGATCCTGCCAGCCTTAATGAAGATGACGACGATCGTCAACAAAACCTGAGACTTTGAAATCTCTGACAAAAATATTTACGTATAAAAGTGGACTTATTGGACATGCACTATGTGCATATCACCAGTAAGTTCCAACTCACGAAACGCATTGAGTAACACGTGTACGAAGATGAGCGTAGAGGAAATGCGCAAAGATCGTAGGCATAAGAAAAAATAGAATCATTAGCTTTTTTCTTTGCACCCTGTACTGTTTTCTTTCCTTGCTCCCTTTCTCATCGAGCCTTCAAAACGTTTTTCTGTGCGTTTCCATAAAACACCACTGACGGCGTCATCCGAAGAAAGATAAAGAAAAACCATACCTAACGGTTAACGCAACCTACGGTTGGGCAGAAAAGGAGGCCGTTGCGCAGTACGTGTCTGTAGCCATATGTAGTCAAGCATAAAAAGGAAACATTCGTTGGTTGGAAAGGTTAGTTGCAAACTGCTATTGTTCATTGAGCACAAAGTTTCCCGTACTGCTGCCATTTCTAGCTGAGCAATAATAAGAAAAAACGCTACAGGAAGAGGAAAGAACGAAACAAGGCTCCAGCAAAAGGAGGGATAGCTATACCTGCTTGCCACGCAGGCAAAGCGCCGGTCCTCTTGATAAATTGAGCTCTTGAAACTCTCTTTGCCTTACAATGAGGACACCCAGCGGATGAAGGCTTCTTCGACCTACCGCCTGGCTGAACGAGTTGCAGCTGCTTTTCGCTGCCCCTTCTTTCGCTGCTGCTAGTGCCGCCGCCGGCACTACCATAACCACCGCGAAGGAGATGAAGAAGTCGCCTAGTCGAGTGCCGCCAGTCGTATCGTCCTAAGGTCGGTTCCCTTCGTTTTTATCACTCTGCTATGAGTTTGCCTTCATTTCTCTATCCTTTTCCCTCAGTCGCTCTCTCGCTACATCTTCTCACTCTATCTTGCACATTGGCTTGGCAGACTGACGGCTCTGAGTTGCCAGGTTAAGCCAATGCTGACTGCGTTGTCTGGCCGGGCAAGCGGCAACCGCAAGCGGGACGACGATGGCTTCAGAGTAAGTGACTGATGTGGATGTATCCCCTTTTACTTGTCTCGTCTCGGTGTGCATGTGTGCAGATATAGGTAGCTGTGCGGCTGGCTAACTGGCGTATCGAGCGCGAGCTGCCGTTGTGAGCTGGCATTATAGAGACGGATCCGTGTATGTACGGGTTTTCCTAGTTTGCGTGCCGGCTAACACGGGAAGGGCGGATAAGGTCGCGCTCGTTGTCCTGATCGACAAAGGACGACGCTGGAACTCGTAACACAAAAGGGACAACGCGCTTGTGCACGTCGGCTGTGCTCCTATGGGGCCGATTTTAAAGCTTTGCTATGTATATCGTGGTATGGAATAACACCACAATGGAAAAACCGCATGACACGCTCGTATGCAAACTCGATTAGGAGCAGGGGACGAGGACCGCATTAAACAACAGCTAAATTAACTAAATCGACCTGTCAATGATATGATTATTCCTCACGTTTGCAATAGTATATGTAGAAAAACATTGTGCAAGAATCGTTTTTGCTTGAACCTATCAATCAGGTGGCTAGCGACCGAAAATTGTTGCAAGGAAAACTTCTGTCCGAGCAAATTCACGGTACATCACTCCTTCAGTGACACTGATACATAGGTAGTACAGTGGCTGAATTCTTATAGGAAGTATGGAGGTTGCTTTGGTCGTATCGGTTATTTGGCGGAGGCAGAACTCGGCGGTCACAAAAGGCAACCATTAGGCCAAATAGGGCTGCTTCCTCCCCTAGAGACAAGACAAACTAGCTGGGTGGATGGCTGATGTCTCCGTCGGCGATACATTATTCACGACTTTTTTCCTACTCTTTCTACCGCATTTACCGCCCCACCCTGCAGGCAACTCGGCATGCAGCCTCGCGCAGCAAACATACCATCGCCACATCATCTCAATAGAGCGCTTTAGTACGAGCTTGCAAATGCAACCCTTTCTTTTCACTGGTTATTTCCATATTGGGCCATTAGAGCCAGAATTCGTTCGAATGCTT
The DNA here is from genome assembly GCF_002443255.2 of Varroa destructor. Taxonomy (NCBI): domain Eukaryota; kingdom Metazoa; phylum Arthropoda; class Arachnida; order Mesostigmata; family Varroidae; genus Varroa; species Varroa destructor. Next base: position 35,955,080 of record NW_019211454.1, read on the forward strand.
AAAAAGAAGACCTACCTATATAACAGACAAATTATAAAAAGCCACAATTTCGATAACATACGATTCTATAAATTACAATTATTATTCTTATTTTTTATAGAGACTGATGAACAATTTGTGTCTATATACGTTCATAAAGTTCATTGCACAACGCGAAAGAATAATATTATTCTCGTTCCTCTACCGTTTGGTTTACCCACTTACCACTCGTTGCTTCGGACGCTATTAGCCTTTTAACTTCGGTGGTGATGCCCAGGATTCGGCGAAAGCGATCAGGGGGAATAGGGAATAAGTGCTCTTTGTTTAATTGATGGTCAGTCGGCTTGAGCTGAAGATGAAGAAGAATTTTAATTCAAATCAAGTTATCCCTCTTGCGGTCTCATAGAGGACAGTTAATTCGGCTGCTCATGAGGTCACACGAGTATTACTGAATGAACAAGTCTTCCCCTAGTCCGGGCACAACAATAGATTTTGTCCTTAAGCTGACCTGGATTACATAGTAGGGCCGACCTAACCAGACTACCGGCCTCTTTGTTGGTAGACTATACACAAGATCGTCTCATGATGGAACTAAAAGACCCCTTCATTTGGGACAGATTAACTGCTTAGGACAATAGGAATGAATGATACATATTTTGTACACTATGTATGTACTGATAATTACATAAAATGTTCCCAGGAACTTATTGCAATTAAAATTTAAAGACCGTGTTTAATTATATCAAGCTCCTGGCTGTATTCTGGGTTCAATTTTTTCTTCTGAAGTTGAAGTTGGAAGCAGAAAAGATTGATGTTGTGTGGAAATGTTTAGATCAGTATCCTTCGTCTTTGACAGCAGACACATACCCAAGTTATTGCGCACACGCTTACCTTCGAGGTATTTATTAATCAAGCAAAAGCATTTGTAAAAACTAAAAAAATGTGAAAAAAGCAGATCAAACGTTGTAGTCGCGTATGGATGGATGCGGGGGCAATTACGAAGCATGTAAACACCAAATGATTTCACAATATAGTGGGACGGGTCAAAGGTTTACAGAAGTTTACAAAAGTTTACAAAAGTTACAGAAGAGAAACTGTGCTTTGTTTAGGCACCTTTTTATATATCTTGTAACTTTAGCTTTTGCTGAGTTAGGTAATGCAATAGAGCTATTATCTTCAAAGACCTTGTCAAACAGATTTGGACGTAAACTCACAATTGATCACGCGACGTAAGCAAGATACGTTTATCGAACTGTGAAAGTTATAAAACAATATCAAACATCTCTCAATATCATCTCCACGAAACCCCTTGGACGACCTAGGTTAAGTCTGCAACAGGCCTGAATCGGATCTCAATTTTCAGCATCGTATCACGATTGTCTAGAACATATTCTAGCTAATGCTCATGAAATATCTCAAAAGAAAACTTAACTGCTAGAAAATTCTAGCAGCTTTAGCCTACAATAACTTCGTTTATAGGCGGAAAATGGTCTTAAACAGTGCCAAAGGATTTATGAAAAAGGAAAATGGTTGTCTCCTATAGATTCTGGCTTCGACAGGCAACAGATGGACGGGTTCTGTCGCCACTTTTGCCGTCCATAGATTCTATCAAATCATCGGCATACTTGTCAAACAAACATGAATAGTGTACTTTACCGAGGTTCTAACATAAATGAGATGCCGGGGCAATGTCTTCTAAATTAAATATCACTCAGCTAACACCATGTGCGATTTTTCGATTATTCTTTACATAAACATTCAACTCTATATCACAGAACATGTTATTCCAGTTTTTAACAATTTTAAAAGGCGGTAAGAGATGACAATCTTTGTGCAGAGCATAAGATAGATAGATGAGAAACAAATGCCTGCACTTCCTACTGCAGGATGTCTTCCTGAAGAAAAGAAAAAGATCAATCAAATCGCTGAGATTAATAGCCTTTGCATGACGGAATCTATGTTTTTGATATTAAATCGTTGTGATCGCGCTATATTATTACATATTCTATGTTGAGATAATTGAGATAGCTTTCGCTGTGTGTAGGTGGCCTAACTTCGGTGCAGGTTTATGAAAACCTATTATTTTCAATCCACTAATGTCTGTATAATCAAATCAGATAATGTGGCATACGTTAGTTCTTATTGCAGCACACTCAGTATACTAAATAGCTTATTTTTGAAGATAACATCGTGCTGCCGAGTGAGGAACGTGTTTTTAACTTGGGCAGATACAGTCTCAATCAGCGTCTGTGTCTAATTTAGGCCTTAATTCATGGTGATTTAATAGACGACAAAACAATTTCTCCAACTTACCAACACTTTATCATAGAGATCATTGTTTTGCCTTTCAGTCCCTTCTAGACAAGTGCAGGTCTTCGTTTATCAGCATATCTAGCCATGTTTGAAAAATCACAGTAGGGCATTTTCACTTAAACTACAGAGTTCATACATATTGCAATAGAACGTTGCACATTTGTTCTATTCTCTCAAGTTTTTTGCTATAACGTGCATTCATTGCTGGCCTGTCGTATCAGGCTTCACAAAAACTGCTCGTTCATTTTTCTTTGCCTCCGTTTACGGACTCAACAAAACTTCATGGAGTGGAAGTTGCTTGGAAGTAACACGAAATACAAATTGGCCAACGGTCCGATCCTTCCTAACATCACCATTACCATCACGATTCCTGCCACCCCTACTGAATTTCTTTCATACTGTTGAATGAAACGAGGACAGCAAAACTTCCATGGGATAAAAGGGCCGATGCTTGTCGCAGGTACTCAAAGTAGCATCAAAATGGTGCCATTGCGAGGTACCAACGCGGTGAAGGACAGTACAGGTTGGAAGGAGCCGATATGGCCAGAACTCTTAGACAGGTATATACTAGCTAAATATCCGTCGCCACCGGCAATGCTGAGAGGCTAGGAGGCCCTTTTTCTCAAAACGGGTCCGACCGAGTCGTGGGGTAAAGCGAACGTACGGCTAAGCCCTCTAAGTCCCCTATAAAAGCCGTGATAAAAGCCGAACACGAGCCACAAAATGCGACCTGAACATCTAAACGCGAGAGAAGCCGACGGCCAGAGAAACAGACGAAGGAGTGAGTCGACGGTAAAGAGAGATAAATTTGGAGGACGAGAGCAGAGATGGCGGGATGGAACGTCCCTAAGACGAGAGGGATCCCTGGCTGGGATCCCTTTTGTGTGTCGGGGGTAGTTCGTTGCTGGAAGCACGGCTGAACTGAGCTCGCTGCTCCCGCCGTCGGAGTACGGGGGCACCGACAACGCTAGAGAGACGTAAGTCGACAGACAAGCGCTAGTCACCACGGTTCAACAAAACTACCTACCTTCAAGCCAACAGACTACAGCGCAATAGCAGCAAGCAGTAGAGGCCTCTACCTCAATGGGCAGCAGTAACAGCAGCAACTAGGAGCCCTCCACAACATAACAGCAGTGGCACAAAGGAGAAAATCCTCTTTGAAAATCCTCTCTAACCCACCTTTACCCCCCTCACACGAGTACAGTTCCCGTCAGCGGTACATGAATGCGTCCTCTATCGCTTCTTTCTCTGAGCCACCGGCCGCATTTCGGTGTGTCCGACGGACCGAGTGGCCGCCAGTCGCTGACAGAGGCAGGGGCTCTGCGAGTATGTGTGTATGCCTTTCTGGGTGTAGACTACATTGGTGCTACAGGACCAGGGAACAGCAGGCATGACAGTCGTAGCAGGAGCCTCAGTAGGGAACAGAACGAACACATAATTAATAACATGGCGGGAGGCGCGCATTGGCTTGCGGTCCGCTCTTCGCCCCCAACGTCTGTCCTCTCCACCGCAGGCTCCGCCTTCCGCTCGCAATCCCCTGTGCCATACTGCCACAGCTCCGCCGAACCCCGGCTAGAGTAGATCGAGAGCGCCTGGAGTAAGGCCGCCGCGCTGAAGCAAATCGTCCAGTGGGAGAGAGCACACTTCGAAGGCAGATAGAAACAAACGAAGAAGAACAACAGGCAGGAAAAAGAGCTCGCGGCTAAGTTCCATAGAACGACGGTGCGTCATAGCGAAAAGGCCTTTGAATTATGGAAAAGTCGTCCCAATAATGTCAAATGTGTCTGACATTCTGCATATTCGATCCAATGGCCGTATGCACGAGCGAGCATCATTCAGCGAAACAATTTACATGAGAGTTTTTAGGAAAGCACAGATTGCCGGTTGACGCTATATACCTAGTGACAAGAAGGAAACAGGCGCAAACCATCTTTGACCAGGACGATACAGTATACATCGAGCGTAACGCACGTATTGCACAAACATACACCGTGTGTGTGTTGCACGTACTACAAGCTTAAGGGTCACTGTGCATTTGTTTTTCTCTGAGATCAGTAATAAATAGGCCATGCAACAGTCTCGGTAACAATTACTGCCTTAATTTCAAATTTCTGTTAAGCATGATAGCCTGGTTCGACGCTGTGAAGGACTAGCATAGAGACATCAGTCTTACTTTCCTCAGCTTTGAACAGACGATACAGTGGCTATAATCTACGCAAAGCAACGGCCGAATTGTTGCGTCGTATGTGTTGGCTTGTTGACCGTTGGCTGGGTTGTACCGAAAGCGCACTTTGTTGCGGGGTGCACTATTGGGTACCTCTTTGTTTGTGTCGGTGTGACAGTGGGTTGCTGTGGTGCAGTGAGTGGTGGTGTGGTGAGCGTTTGGCGTGATCGTGTGGCGTGGAGCCGCCCGGAGTAACTGTGGGTTCCCTCGGAGCGCTGGGCGCGGGCGTCGGTGGTGGGTGGGCGCTGCTGCCCGCTGCGGTGGACCCCCCAGGGCCCGGTGGCCACCTGGCCCTTTCCGGCCCTCCATCGGGCCTCGCTTCCAGCGATATGACGGCGGGCTTTGTCGTCGAACCTGGCTCGGCAGAAGAGCCGACTATCGACGCCACCTTACTGCATTCTCTCGGACCGAACCTGCGATGTAAGTATACGTATATTGATTCCAACAGTCTATTACGGTTACCTAGAATGCATATAGGTATAGCCACTGGTGTAACTATTGTTGTTGGTAAAAACCAGGTTTCGGAAAGGTACAGCAGATAACGTAGCGGAGCAGTACGAAAGTCAGCCTCACACGTCCAACAATACAGCTCAAATAGCGATATAGGGGAGGGTGTGGTGATATATCGTATAGTTGCTATATGGGTCACTTCATTTTTTCTATCAAAGGAAAGTTGACTGGAAATTGTGACACTACAAAGCGTTCAAAACTTAAAATCACAGACTCATTGAACCTGTTTATTTATTTATGGATCAGACATTTTTACCTTTGTTTTCTTATTTTAATGAATCTCTTGACCAAAGTTCAAAAGATGAAGTTCTATGTAATATAAGAATCAAGAATTTTCTGCATTTTATTCGATCTTTCTTGAACAACAAAGAAGTATAGAAATCCTTTTGTTGTCCTGCCATAGTTTCGCTTGGTCCAAAACCACATTAAAGGCAAACTAAAGGCAGGCTATGTTCTATAGAAGTCTTTACATTGACTTATAGTATCTGATCATTTTAGGGGTTATATAGGCCTGACTGAATGAGGTGGGGTTATTCATATAAGTCATTGTAGTTCGAGCAGAAATTCAACCGGGTGCTATCGACTCTAAGTTTAGAGGGAAGTAAAAGGAAACGTAGTGACCTCAGAGCACAGGTGAGCTTAGTAGCAATGCGTATATACGTCAAATTCAACGAAAAGATCGTAGTGTCGCACCCACGTATTGTTGGTTGCTATTGTCAACAATTTCTTAAATTTTGACAGAAATTTCGATGACAGTTTATTGGTACAACGAATCGTTCCGACAAAACAATATTGCTAACATATGCACGACACTGCGGACCATAACCATTGATACCATAAGTTTTATGGGTTTCAGTTTGGAGAATGGTCAGCACATTTTTAATGCTATTACTTCAAATGTAGGTTGTAGGTATGATTGCAGCTCAACCTGTAGAAGCGGACTTTAGGCTGCATAGCAGCAATTTGTGTTGATTGATAACAGACGGATCGTAACCTTTGACCTGCCTAATTTGGCAATAGAGGATCGGCCTTTCTAGCCACGGTCATCATCCTCTCTAGGCAGAAATTAATTTTCCCTTCGATTCTACTGGATGACTAATAGTTCACTTTGCTTCATTTTGTCGCGTCAAGTTTGTTTTCATCAAGTGGGCTGACTGAATAGCAGATACATTTACACCGTATATATATATTCGTTTGGTATACTTTTTTTTTTAGCACCGATTGTTTTCAGCGATAGCACGAGCAAAATGTTACGCCATATAACCCTACCCTTCCCTAAATCCCAGTACACGTATACTGGGCGTAGGCAAAGGGCAACGGGCTGGGCTAGGCAAAGGGCTGTATCGGTGAGGTCTGGTCAGACATCTGCTAGTATGCCTATTTAGCGAGCCTTAACAGGTGCGTTCAAGTTGTAAACGGAGTTGATTTCCGTTAGTTTGCTCATATTCGAAGATGGCACTGTTGACCGATTGCCTAGTAGTGATGAGTTCGTGTGCCATCTGACGCATAATACCTATGAGTAACACTGCTGGAATCTAGATACTAAAAAACACTGCTCTAATTTGAAATTAAGATTATGTTGATGATGAGCGTTATAGAGTGATCAGATTTGTCAGATTGCTATCTAGCTCGCCAACGTTTTATGTAGCTTTAATTTTTTGAAAAAATTTGAACAAAAAATGTCGGACAGTACTTTTACCTCGTGAAGTATCTTTTATTATTACCCGTTTACTTTATTTTGAGAACAGACAATTCTGTCACTGTTACCATAATAGGTAGTACTTAAGCGTATACGGTATGATTATAGTATAGATCGTGTATGCTATGAATCCGATTGATGCTTAATCAGACCTTGAGAGATGATTCATAACTGCAGAATTGAAGATTATAAAATAGTAGATTGACATTTACTATCCGTTCATCTTGATTCGTTGCCACCTAGGTTTACCGCTCGTTGAGTAAATGGGAAAACGGAGCAAGCTTTAGGTCGCCATACGTCGAGTTACTATACAAACAACTCACGTTAATGTGCAGCTACCCGCTAGCGACCAGCTGTTCTATGTTCTCGTTATGGCGCGGTATCCATAAGGCTCCTCAAATGGCTTCGCTCTCCACACACATGAAAACAATGAAGACCGCTACATGGTGAAGTCCTCTATTATCTAATCAACTTTATGGTGGCAGTACATATGGTCAGTTCGCTAGCGATCAGCTACACAAATCAGCGGATAGTGCAACGCCGCCCGAGATGAAATTGATGGCAAAAAGCAAAAATAATCAATCCATTGAACTTCATAGTAAATCATATGACCTAACAGATTACTACCCTGCTGGTTGTGTTAAATATGAATGACAACATTAACTCTTGTTAAAGGCTCGTTGAGTTTATGTACAAAACGTACAAAGCACTTCTAGGCAAATCTATAATATGCACATGGCATAATGGCTGTTTTCAAACCGTTTTCGAGGCTGTATCGTATTGAAGCGCCTTTCAACTCAGTTACAACTCAGCGAAACGTCAGTCAGTCAGTCAGTCAGTCAGTCAGTCAGTCAGACAGACAGACAGACAGACAGACAGACCGACCACCAGTTGATGATTTCTGCACAGTCATTGTTTTCTATTGGCTAAACAACAATTGGAGAATGATCGGTCAGATCATGTGTGCAGTGGGAATAAAGAGATCGCGCTAGAGCACCAAAACGTTCACGCAAAAGCGTATATGCAGCCAGTAACAACAGCAAATTACAGAGCATTAGTGGATCACTCAGATGTTATCGGGGTCATTTCCTCAGTATCTTTACGATAAGGCCGATGCTCTGGGAACACACGAACGAACACGGCACTCGTTCACACGACCGCCCTCACTATCGCTATATTAAGTTGATTGTAACTTACGTTAATATACACATTGGCTGCCATTTTCTGTTGCACCATAAGGTTGCGTCAAATGATCGTTTGTGAACGACTCTTCTGACATCACGTCTGTCATGCATAACGAGTTTCTGATACTTGCCCGTCTGCATCCATGTATAGTATTCGCTTATAGTATGTTATGAGAGTGTGACTGTTGAAGTATATTTTTGCCGGTCAATCGGTCGGTCGGTCGGTCGGTCGGTCGGTCCGTCCTAAAATGAAGGCTCCCAGCGTCACGATCCAGGATGGAAATGAGGAACGATCCTGTCCTACCTTCAGCCGTAGGGACCGTTTTTTCACAACGACTGTTCTAAACTTATGTGATTCGGCCAAGTAGTGACGATATGACACTGTACAACTTCTTTTGTAGACAGATAGTGTGGGTTTTAACTGGCGTTGTCCTTACATGAACCGAGTATACATATATGCTCAGCATACAAGATATCGGTATAACGTCGGATAAACTATTGATTACAACATCAATATTCTGCGAAACGCTTTCCGCCAGCCACAGTTTCTATTATCGTAATTTCTCTTCTTATCATCGTCTCTTGATCGATAATACTACACCCCTTCAAATTGATAGTAATTTTATCAATTACCATCGTAGACCATCTATTCGGGAACTAAACATTATACATCACTTCGACATTTTACGGATATCAGTCCAAGCACATACTGCAAACATAGAATCTTCTCTACTCATTCTTTAGAATTGCGTTGCCGATACTAGAAAGTGTTCTATGGACACATTGGTGTAATTCATTATTTGCTCAGTGGTTCGTCTGTAGGCAGGCCTCATTTTTTGCTACACAAGATAGATAGGTTTATTCTTAGTTTAGTGATAATAATTTGTGTGAGATTATTTTCACAAATATAATAAATCTATATTTACGTAACATAACAAAATCTGCTCGTTTACCTTCTATCTACTGTTGTTGACACCACGTGCCATATGTCTGCGTTACCAAACGTCAGGAAGACAAAGCACTTAACTTAAATAGAGTTAAACTTACTCTAGGATTTGGTTGTTTTACGTAGGCGAATTATTTGGTTTCTCTAAATCCTTAAAAGGCTGTACTGGCCTATTGCTTTTCCTTCTCAGCACAAATGCCGTGTATAGCATCGACGTCTGTAAGGTAAGCGACAATCAGAATCTAGACTTGGCGAGAGCAGCCCGATTGTGTGTATCATCCGCGATTCTGGGGCGCTCGCCTACGACTATGCGCACTACGAGTGTTTGAGTATGAACTGGGGTGGTTGCTAGGATAGAGAGTTGATATGCGTACGGAGCACAATCGTATAGCCCATCTCCCATTTTTTAAACTCTCTATCTCGCTCTTTCTCGTGACCAACGGCGATAGCGGCAGATAGCTATCGTGCAGACCTTTCTGACGGGAGAACTAGCCAAAGAGCCGATCCAAGAAACAGAACGCACATCAAAATAGGATCGGCTGTCGATTCGTATTGGGTCTTTGGTTTTGCTCCCTTCAATACAGATCGGTGGCTGAGATCCCGCAATAGTGCTGGAATGCCGTGCTGCCCTAACAGTAAGGCCTTGCCCAATGTCTACACACTATAGGTGGTACAATTGTAATAGACGACCTCTGTACGTGTCTATATGCGACACTTAAATTGCAATGGTCGACTGGCTACCCTCAGCTGAAATTCATGCCCATTTCAACCACTTACCTCCGAATCGAAACAGAGTAGGCTAGTCGTGCCAAGGCATGCCTTCAAGGAGTTAGGAGGTTAGGGCCAGATAGGCCGACAAACGGAAGAGGGTGCAGAGATAGCAAAAGACAACAGAGAGCGGCGGTAGCGCGGTAATACCTATAGGCATGCCAGAAGGTAGAAAAGCCACAAAATGGATAGGGAATAGTCCCCGAAATTACAGCTGAAGAGAAGACTTAAGTTGAACTACCCTTCGCTCAGTCTAACCCTCACCTTCCCCCTTTTAACTCCAATGGAGTCGTGCCCACATTAAGAAAACGAGTAGATATCGTTTTATACATTTAGTGGTTTTACGCAATCTTACTACATTCGGGCCCTGTCAATGCCCAATAAATATAGCCTCACCCCCTGAGAGGAACAAAGTCTATAAATTCGTTTTCCTTTTAGACAGAAAGCTGGTGAAACTTATCTAAACCATCACTGATTATTCACTATTTAACTTGTTTTGAATTAACAAAGATATATTCTCTGTGTAATGACTGTACTATTAGGCCAAAAATAATCATGGTTTGTACAAATGTAGGTTTTCAAAAGAATAATCTTTAACGCTAACGGCTGGTGACTTTCCCCAGCAAAAATGGCAACTGGCTAGTTAAGACAAGCTTCTCTTTCGACTATATGTTCAACTCTTTCAATGAGCTAAACCTCTTTTGAACTTTATATTTCGCATACAAATAGCTCAGCGGTAACGTTCAACGAAAGTAGAAGGTATCGAAATGCACAAGCAGAGCTGATTATGAAAGTTCAATAAAAAATACTGGTCTACCTGGTTGGTGAGTTTCCTGCAGCTAAGCACAGCAGATTATGAAAACCCGTATTTTTTTAGATTTGTGTTGTTAGATGCCCTAAAGCCGAGTCTATTTTGACATCGGGAGCAATAAACACGACGTCCCGTAATGGACGAATCGATTATTATTTGCTTCGTATTGTAAAACTGTGTCCTTCGATCCCGTTTTAAGGTTTTTGATTATGTTCTTAGACGACCTGAGTCATCATTGGCCAGTTCTTTGACTCGCTTCCCTGCGCAGGCTTTTTTTGGTGTTCATAAACCTCTGTTTTGTTAATATAGCCACCAAGCAAATAGAATTGTACGTAGACAAAACGAGCTGGATATGCAAGCGGCCCACCATCTCTGATCATTTAGCTACGGTCAGTAGCGTTAATTAGATTACGACGGCTGTTGCGTAACTAGACCATGGTATAAATTATTGTAATTGCTCTGAGCCTGTGACGTCAGCGGCTCTCCTGACCTTGGATTTGCCGCTACCGGTTAAGTATGGCGAAACGGACAAACGCATCGATCGTTAACATACGTAATTTCTGAAAACGTGTCTGTACGACGGGTAAATGTTCGTAATGTAATGCTGAGTGAGAACGAATCTTGGCCATATATAGAAAAAGAGGCTAGAAATAATTTATCTTAATCCGGTAAATAACAGTGATACCTTAAAAATGATGTGACCCGAACATAATTATCTTTGGTTCCCCTCTCTCCCTCTGTATATATATATATATATATATATACATATAGGGCTGCCGAAAAGGTATTGACATAGATATAACTTTAATTCTAACTTAATACATCCGATTGTTATGCTTCCCCTATTTTTCTGGGAGCACCATAACTCCACTATAGAATTTTTGCGGTTTATTGTAGAATTACCTTTACATCCCTCCATTGAAACTAAAGTAACACCATTAAAACAAAGATCAAATCTGATGGTGCAAGATCCGAGCCGTACAGTGGTATACCTACTTGAATTCCTGCCATTTTTCGGGTATGTAATAACCCGATAGAAGATGATAGAAAACAACGCCTTCTCTGTTCACTAGTTCGGACTCGTCGTCATTTTGTTAGCCGTTAGCATTAGTGGCCCGAAGCAACGATTTTGCTCGTTATTCTATATGATTCCTTTCTAATCTCGCCAAATACATGTCGTTATTTTTTTAGCGTATTTATTTTCTAGTTTTTTAGCAAATTATTTTTTATCACCGCAATCAACCGCGGTAGGAATCGCTTTTATTTGACACGTCGAGCCCTTATTTGTGGCTAACGCTTTTCTGTTTCATCATAAAATAATAACACTGTTCTCTGCTGACCTCATGCCTTCTCATAGATCGGTCCTTCGCAATAATAATTATTAATCGTAACATTGAAATTTCCAGGACAAAAATGATAGGTTCATTTTTGAGCAGTTTCTTCAATAGAAAATAGTAAAAAGAAAGCAGTTCTTCAAAGAACATAGTATTTTTTTTTGTGCATTTTTTGTATCAGTTCCACTGCGAAATGTATCGGGCTTCTGCAGTTTTTGTAAAAATTCTTCATGAAGGCGCTCCCACAACGTTAGCACATCTAGTTTTGTAAAATGTCAGCTTTTGAATGACACCATTGTCTTTTGGACTAATTAGTGTATATGAAGTAATTAGCTGTTCGAGCGCAGTTGGCCATCTTGGATCTCTGTCACCCCGCGGAATTACTGCATCAAATGAAACCTATTTGGAGTATATGTCTAACGCTATATATGTACCATGAATAGCGACGACCGGGTCCTACATTTTCCCTTGTCTTCAAAAATGATACCAAAGATTGGTGTTTTTTTTACGCGACGATAAAGATTTCTCTACAACATTTTTTTTAGTTTTTTTTTCTGTTTTCAAGACTGTGATTATATCATTGTAAATGGGTTTCCTTAAGAATAATTGTGAGTTTTAGCTTGTAGAACGCAAAAACAGGGTCCGAACTATAATTTTTACGTTGTTAGTTCTGCTAACTTATTTGCAGGTGTCTTTTATAAGATTCATATTGGCGTACATTACGCCACAGTGCGTAGTAACTGACTGTTTGATTGGGTGTATGTGTTTTTGTGTTTAGCCCCATGTCAAATGTCTGTGTTTTTGAAAACATAACGGATACAAAATGTTGTGAGACGATGAGTATAAAACATGATGAAAAGAAAGTGTAGATAAAAATGTTTCGTTCGTCCTCTCTGTCGGATTAAAAAATTATAAAAATTAGGATAAACTACACGACTCACTATGTAATGCTCACGATAAAAATGGGCCAAGGTTATTTTTTTCTTCATTACCGTGGGTAATTCAGCCATTGGATTTAGATGTATAATCTATCCAGAGAAAGCCTTCGAACATACATTGTTTAAATCTATATTTTACTAGTCATAGTATTGATTGGCATCCGTCTGAGCTTTAAAACTATTCTCTATAGAATCTCATGACCCATGTACACAGAAGCTGCCAGATGCTCGTCCGAGTTACGCCCAATTGCAGTCTGAGACATCTTTACTTCGAATTGAATACGAAGGTACAATTTATAAAGACGTTTACACGCTTTCGACGATTACATAATACACCAATTTCCGTTCGCATTCAGCTAGATGACAGTGCAGCTTCAGTACGCACACGGAGATGGCTATAAAATCAGTGGGAGCCGATCAGTTGGATTTGATAAAAGCAAAAAAACTGATAATAGACAAACTAATCGATATGTAAGTGTTAATCCTGTTAGCGAATTTGCTTTATATCCCATGTTCAAACGCCTTTGTCCTCCAGACTATGTATGGAAAATAATCGAGGTACTTAGTTTATCATATAATTATATGATGATGTCAATATTAATACGACAGGTTCCTGTCCGAGCTTTCGGGTAGCATCCGCCCGTGTTACCGGGCGCGATCATACGCGTACTAATTATTACTGAAGCCTAAAAGCATGAAATCTGGAGTCTGTACATGCCTCAAATGAGCAACACAGAGCTAAAAGTATGTAGAAATAACAAGTTAAGCGCTGATAAAATCTAGCTAAGGCTGAACTCCGCGCAGGGTAACCTTCAAGGCGCACAGTTTAGGTGCGCGTCAAAAGGCACAGAGGAGGCCTTCTAAGACGGGGTGACAGCGAATAAATTGTGCAAGAGTCATACAGCTATTTTAGCCTGAAGGTCCTCGTTTTTGCCTCAGTCTACAAAATGAAAAACGCTACAAACTTGTTGCTTCATTAGTTGTCATTCGCGCACCGTTAATGCCTTAGGAACAGACAAAGCTTAACACAAAGCAAGAGTCATAAGATGGTTGGGGAGGCTGTATCGCGACGTCGTGATGTGCACTAATCCACAAGAGTAAAAAATGTCCGCACTTTGTAATGAAAGGTAAACATTCATTTTGTTATTATTTTTATATCCATATAAAAACTGCGTAGATTACTAGCTGAACATTTACTTAGCCCTTAACGTCCTACCATAAATGAGGAAACATTTTTCGCTAAAATAGCTCGAATCATGCTTCTACTTTCAAACGTATCATGTGCTGCAACGATAAGGCGCCGAGGTTACCCGAATGGCGAATATCCGCCAAAAAGCGTCCGTGGGTGTAACAACAGCTCTGTAATGACCCCTCACTACTTTGCACGAATATAGTTTGCGTTTCAGTAATGCCGGATCCCATCCCATCCCTTCCACCCCAGCGCGAACTCCTGTTTCTGGTGCACCCAATTCTACCTGACTGTCCACCAGGTGGTGAGCTTTTGTCGGTGCTCCATCTCGGCGGAAGTATATGAGCGCGTGTGAAATATGAATTGGCAAGGTTGAACAATAGTTGTGGCCAGCGATGCACGCTGTGATATTGAGTGCGGTCTCTACTTAATGGTGACGTACGCATCAAGGCCCGAGAACGAGGACCACGACAAGGTTTGCCAACCTATCGTACCCGCAACCCGTGTATCGTTTTTTGCCTTTCCCGCAGATCCGCCACCATGAGCACCATCGGTACTACTTGAAGAACTGGCACCAATAGCGTCCCTAGAGAACCGCTACATCCACGTGCTTGCCATTGCTCATCGTGCTACATACAAAACGAAAGGCACTGAACATTGACATCAGGAGTGAGCGAAGTCATCTAATCAGCTAGTGAAAAGTCTGTGGATCAGACTCGACGCTCGAGTCTCCATTCGACCAAGTCCACACCCAAACGACGCTACGGCGACGAACTTAATGGCTGTTGTCGCTCTTTCATCCAACCCGTGCGTAGCTCTATTGCTAGGCGACAACGCTATTGCTAGTACTCCAACTACAACCGCTAATGCCGCCTGTAAGGCCACTCCTATGCGGAGTGTCGGTCGGTGTGGCAACCGATAACTGGCCGTAGGATAGATAGCGAACCATCGTTCGTTGGTTCGTCCGTTTCTAGCCACTGTGGTTCATCTATGACAGTGGAAATGGTTTGCTCCGAAGCATACAAGCGAGCGCTGTACCCGCAAGCTGGCGTTCATACCGTTACCTTATAAGCACCGCTACAACCGTTACGGATGCTGCCTGTATCCCTAAGCAGTAAAGTCACATCCAGTTACGACGGGCCAACAGATCGCAGCTCGTCGGCTTCGTGAGCATCAATGACACGACGAACCACTCATCGTTCTGCGGGCGGTCGTTGCAGAGGCATCCAGTAGAGGCAGCATCAACGACTTTACCAGTAACAGCCTTGCATTTAATTCACTTAGTCGAGCGTGCCACGAGCACGTACAGCGTTCTCCCCATCCACATCTGCACCCCCACCCCTCTTCAGCAACCATAGCCAAACGGCCGGCGCCACTGGACGACTGTGGCCATATCAATGGCTGCAACTGCTAGTCACATCTACCGATCGAAATAGCTTTCTTTAGGCCTTTACCTAAACAAACTGGTATTGCTCGATTCGAGATTGGACCCCTCTAGCCTGGTCGAGCTTCCGCCAAACCGATTCGAAGGAAAAACGAGCCCATATAATCGCAGTGAAAATGTCACAGCTAATGAACTAATTATTACATGCTGTTTTCTTATAGTGGGCATCGTAGGCTGTTACAGTCTCAATTGCAGCCGAGCTCTTCACTGTCCTGGTGGCTTTAGGAGGCGAGGCATAGGCGAAGAGATACGCTAAAAAGGACGTACACGGATGAAAAGGCACGCAGATAGATACGAATGGAGAAGGATGGCGCTTAATGGTAGCGCATTATGCTGTAATATCAAAGCCTGTACGTACGTTGTAATTAGTGCCTATTTAAATTCTTATAGGCAATATTCTAAAACAATTAACTACATATTCAAGTGTTCTTGCGGTCTTTATTAAGAGCCCTTTTCAGTATATCAATGTACACCTTTACCTGCAACTTATATAGAAGGACGGAATCACAGGAACGACATCTACCCTGGCAATCGATTTTCCCCTGAGATTCGAATAAATTATCCAGAACTAACCCATTTTATGTCTATAGTTGTTTGCGAGACTCGACCTTGATGTCGAAAACATTTTCTTTTTTTGAGGGTCGTCAAAAACACGGATGCAGGACAGGCGCTGAATGACAACTGGCACAACTAGAAACATTGTAATAGTGCCTTTCGTTTGAAGTATAATAGGTCTCAAAGTACTATAAAGAGTACGTAAAATGACAACGGTCACAGCATCCATTTTAGTTTTATTTAATATTTGCCATTTGTAACAGTCACGCGTTTTTTCACTCATAGAAAATGCACACTCGATCGAAAAAAAAAACTACTTACAAACGATGCGTCAACGGCAATTTTATAAAGGCGGTCAACCACCGTTCTGAATCTGTCAGTAGTTTTAAGGATTCAAATATTACGGAGGCTTCTCGCTTGATCGATGTTCTGTGTAAGTATTTGATGGAAAACTTAAACTTATATTCAGTGAAACCATATATCTATATAGAAGTAAAAAAACGTGCTCATGAACCTTCTCGAAAATTTTCAAAATACAGTCCTCACAGTTTCTTAAGATGCCAGAAGAGTATTTTTTTTTCGTCCACTGCTAGACATTTTTTCTGTCTTTCCCCTATCTGTCCCAACTATAATTGTAGCTGTTATTTTTGGCCTTATAATATTATCATATGTCCTGTATCCAACACTGCAATCATTTAATACTGTCCCGATGACAGCTGGGGTGGTACAAAAGTTGAGATCATAAAAAGGTTTTTCATAAGCGGCCTGATCGAATGTGGACGTCCATGCAAATCATATATGTACTCAAATCTTTTCTATAGAAAAAGCTTTTCACACAGAGAAATTCGGGTGCAAATAGACCTGTTAACGTGCAGTCATTCTAAGGTGATCAAGGGCCAAAAACGAGAAAGTAATCCTAAACCCACTAAATGTGCAGGTGTGAATAAAAGAGAAAATGGAAATGACGGCCACGACATGAAACATCAAATCCTTAAAGGTTTGCATCAAATCCTTAAAGGTTTGCATCAAATCCTTAAAGGTTCTTAGACGATCAAAAATGCTCCCAGTGTTACATGTAAACACATTTGTGGGTAGTGTCTGGTTATGAGGTCAGCTACGCCCCCCAAGACCTTCGTAATAGTGTTCGATAGGTTTCAAAAGCCCAAAACTGTAAACCAATGCTAGCCCGGGCCGGTTAAGGGAAAGCCTCGATCATCTATTGCTGACCCATAACTTTAGTGTAATAAAGTAAGTATAGAAATTGATTGATAGGCCAACGCATCAGTAAAACATATGACTTAATGCTTAGTTGAATATATATAAATGGTCAGAATGAAGAATCGCTGAAAAGTCAGCCGAAATATGAATAGAAAAGGTTCTTATTCTTCCGTCGCTTTTTAATCCCATTCGCTACGATATATATATGATCAAAAATTATTCTAAAATACAGATACATCTGCTGCAATAACAAAATCAGTCATGAGCTGATCCCTTGGTGTTCGACATTTTGCTACTTTAAATCGAAGGCGCCAAAATACGTTAACTCTGTTTGCCAATATTTGTATATGTTTTTTGCAGGATATCATACGCTTTGTTCCGGGTGTGTTTATTTGCCTGTATTAATAGCAATATCGATATCCGTCTTTCAGCGGCTATACCCAAATGTGCAGGGTGCGGTGACGTAATCCTGGACCGTTTCATCCTGAAGGTGTTGGAGCGACCCTGGCACTCAAAGTGCCTTAAGTGCTCTGACTGTCAGGCTCCACTCGCCAACAAGTGCTTCGCCCGAGCAGGACACCTCTATTGTAAGGATGATTTCTTCAAGTGAGTAACACTTCACCAATTTATTGTATATTTGATTTGCGTGTTTTTCGGTGAAGTCATAGGCATGTCTACCTATAGATGTGTACCTGATAAAATGAAAACCTTGTGTGCTATAGCGTGCTAGACGATAGTCTCGAACATCGGTCGGTAAAGTTCGCTTGAAAACTCTATAATATGGAACGGAAACGTGTGCTTTTGAAGTTCTCAATGAACCATAACGTTGTTTGAAACGATTCTGTGTTGACGCTTCCAAGACAACGTCTCAACATTATGTTCAGTGAGACGATATGATTGTGTCTTCGATCCTCACTTTTGCAACGGGTCGAGATGTTTTTTGATGAGGTGTTGATTCTCTGCAGCTTTCCATCTCGACACTTCTGAAGTTCTTAGAGAAATAATGTAAGACAACAAATAAGGGTACAATGAAACAATTCGATTATTTTTGAGAACGCATCAGTTGAACGCCACGTTCAGCGTTCACAACAATCGTTTGATTTTCAATATATTTCCGTGGATCGGCCGTCATCATGGATGACGTGTTCAGCCCAAGTCAAGCGCATTTGTCAGTATTATTAAGCGAAACATTGGAGTCAATCATACGTACGTCAAGCGTCATCCTTACCTCTAGCTGAAAGCGAATTACCTCCCATTTGATATCTTTCCAAAACAAACAGCAGGGCCAGCCGCAGAAGACATGGTCTTACCAGACAGCTTTTTAACTCGCTCGAAATCGTCGCCGAGTTTGTTAATGGTCATTGCTGCGTAGGAAAAATGATATCGTTTTTTTTTTTCGGCTTTGTATGGCCAAAACGTACTACTACGCTCATCGTTGGCCAAGCACAAATAGTCTTGCCACAATGGTAAATGGCATCATTACTATAATGCCTCAACCATATGGACCCCTCGTATAAACCAACGTTTGACCAAACGTAAGAGATCGGTTCCATGTATTTTACTCTTCGAGATACGCAAATTTCGTTGGTAACCTTCAGCCATAACGAAACCAAGTATTTGATTCGTGGTATAATAACGAAAAAAGAAAAACGAGTCAAATCGATAGTCGTATCAAGATGACATTCCCTGTGAAAATCTGCTGCTGAAAACTTTACCTCAGCTGCATTTCTGCTTTCCCTAAATTTCAGCTAACCATTAATCACTCAAGATAGCTGCTAACTATTGGGAATAGTCACATGGACCGCTTTATAGAGTATCCATTTGAGAGCCCGCTAGCGGTGGTAGCATTTATGTGTTCCTAGGTGAAGATGTTACAAATCAGTGATTGGTGCGTAACGTCGAGACTACTGAGATTCCAGAAGGATACGATAGGGCATAAAAGAAACTACAGAATAAGGAAAGTACGCTGAAGTATATGACATCTTCTCGTTGAAAATTAGACCAATTCATCGGCTCTGTATTCGACCCTATTGATCCAACAGATAGAAAAAAATAATAAGATACAGACAAACTGGACCACATACGTTTATAGCATTGCATTTACAGAAATTGTTAACACATATGGCGTGTAGCACTATTCTAAATCCACTATGAAATGCACCTCGTTTGCTCTAATGCGGTTTTCATATAGAGTTTGCTTGTATGCACATTGTAAGGACACCGTATAACGATTATATAAATACTTGTAGAATATATAGGCACATGGTCTGCCTCAGTGATTCAGTCATCGGCAATCGTTGGTTTCAGAAGGTACGGTACGAAGTGCGCGGGCTGTGAGCAGGGCATCCCGCCAACGCAAGTCGTTCGGAGAGCTCAGGACAACGTTTACCACCTCAACTGTTTCGCTTGTATTCTTTGCAAGAGACAACTCAATACTGGCGACGAGTTCTACCTTATGGAGGACAACAAACTCGTTTGTAAAGCGGACTACGAAGCAGCAAAAGCCCGAGGTAAAATTACACACTATGTGTTCAGATGTCTAATAATATAAGAATAATGAAACACCACAATAATTTTATTTCGAAAACTTGATTAAAATTTACACCACTAAACATTCGGTAATATTAAGGTGGAACCGAATTTCGAAAGTTCTATCACGTTCTTCATTTACATTCACGCATTATTTACAATTTTTTTAGCTATTGACCATTGTTTGATACATTGGGCTTCATTACGTACTACTAGGTCTGTCAGGTAAAGCTATTGGCCTTAATATCTTTTTGGTCAAATGCAAATTGCAGGGGACTTCTGCTGCTTGTTTTTATAACAAAGTAGAATTTATACTTTAAAATGAACAGAAAAATCTCAGACTTATTAACCGATGTTCTTGACATTAGATCAGAAACAGACGGCTAACCGTTGATTTACAATAACCCATGTAACGCTTATGAACAGTTTTGCCCACCGCACAATTGACTTTGCTCAGCGCTAAAGTGATTAGCAGCATTCTAATATTTAATAATTTAAAAATAATAATCATAATATTTAAATAAAACAGCGGAAATTTTCTTAGTCGCACACTGCTACTCTAATGCACAATGGCCGATTTTTCGGTGCTATGGTCGGGCGGGGACAAGCGAAGAAGGATCGATTCTTCGTGAACTTGGCCCTTTTCTATGAGTCTGTGAAATTCTATACGCACATGATTGGTACTCTATGGGTACCTTTTTGATGCTCTTGGTTCCATTCATGAACCCAACTCTCTCTAAAATCAACCAGTTGCCTGACTGCTAGGATATTATATACATTCGTATACAGAAAATTTAGACGCAGTACAGACGTCGAATAACCGATCCAAAGGTTGAAGCATTTGGAAAATGTTTCTGCCCACCATTGTCTTCGTTCAATAATCTAGGAGTAAAAAACGAGTAAAAAACAAGCGTATTCATTGCAATAGCATTTGCTCAGCGTGATAAAAATCGTGGGTTCTGATTTATATCAATCAATTTTTCAATGTGTCTTTCACATATGTCTTGAGTGAAAAAATTGGTCCACTTTAAAACACCAGCGTCATAATCATGACCACCGCTGACAACAACGTCGGCAGTATTGACATTATTTCAAGAGAAATTTTACCTGCTTCCAGTTTGATATTAACTGTACAAATGACTCATCTGCCAACGTTAGTATGTAAGCTAATACAATAAGGAGTATGACTGTGGAACGTTTTACGCGCCGTTTTTCAAGCAACACAACAACTCATAATCGCGTTAGTTCGAATCTAGATAGTAGAAAATGCGCCATTAGATAGATGGATGAACATCTTTGAAACGCCATAGCAGTTGTGTGAAGATGTGAAGATATTAGACCAGAAGGTTAACCCTAATTCTAAATGTGTTTCCAAAGGAAAGTCCAGCTTCTGTTCAATGAACAGATTTCAAATGAACCGACCGCACTTCTTGGATAACAAGAACCCAAAACGTACACCCCTTTTCAATTTTCTCGTTCACCTCGTTTTTGTCATTGGAACTGTTATTAGGCTGAATTACATCGTAGTTAACTATGTTCTCTAGGTTCATACGTACCACATATTGCAGTTTTACAATACATACAGCTTTCTGCATTTATATTGCTATATCTAAATACGGCATTTTTATCTTGAGGTAACTGTCTCAGGTCTACCGGTACAGTAAGCTAATTCAATTCCAGCCTGTGGAGCATGTGTAATAAGATTATTGCATATATCAGCATAGTTCCCCCAACTAGAAAGGACGAGTCTTTTTTGCGTGCCTGTTTATTTAATCTGTGACGATTTTCTGGATAGGTAGCAAAAACGAAGTGATTGATCCGAATCTCCGAAGTTACGTTTCTTGTGAATATGCGAAAAGACCTATTATGTTTTGTTTCACCAAAATTGCCGAGCTCAATAGCAGTCTTGAAGGCACGGTATGGCATACATGCGCTGTGGTCATCAACATCAACCAGTTCTCACTGAAAGCATTTGTTATTATTATTAGTTAGCTTCGTAGTGGCTTGTTCATTCTTCGAGAGAGCAGGAACGCTAGAGGACCTACGATATGGCAGACTCTGCCATTGTATTATGCTAGGCCAATAAATAATAGGACCGTAGCCGATATGGCACGTCATTGATGTTACGTTTTATATTTACGATGTATTTTTAGAGGGTAGCACAAAACGTCCCCGAACAACAATCACAGCAAAGCAGCTGGAGACCCTCAAATCCGCGTACAACCAAAGTCCGAAGCCTGCCAGACATGTACGAGAGCAGCTTTCCAGAGATACTGGTAAGAGGAATTGAACGATTTAGATACCATGCCTTTTTCACTCCGTGAATATAATAGGAAGCAGCTTCATCATTCAGCATTTAAAAATTAGTCATATAACAACAATCCTGCGCCGGTATGGAGCAGGCTTGGACATGCGTGTTGTTCAGGTCTGGTTTCAGAATCGACGCGCCAAAGAAAAGCGGCTAAAAAAGGATGCTGGAGGAAAAGCGCGTTGGGTAGCTTCTGCTGGTGAATACTTTACCGGAGCACCTCCTGGCGGTCGAAAACGACCCCCCAGTTCCGCAGACTCGAAGCTTGGCGATGACTCTAAGGAACATGCTCTCTATCAAGGTAAGTTTACCACATTATATTTACATAACATAAACTATACATCTTGATGGAACGCAAATGTTTCCCGTATTCTTCGTCTCTTTTACATGTATAGAGATAATTTAACAATACTTCTATATGACGGTATTCTGTTAAGCTGCCTTTTCAGCACTCATACATTTGTGTCGCCCACACTTCACACTACGACCTTTGCCGCCTGTATGATTAAGTAGTTTTTAACATCGTCGTTTCCTTGCCTCTTAATAGTTTTTACATCTATATGTACGGCATTCTTGAAGAAGAAGGTAATACTATTTGATTTTAGGCAGTTGGGTGGCACGTACCCCCTTTTAGACGTTCGACCCGTCCGCTTGAGGGGATCGAGATGCTCGAATCGCACAAATCGAACGGCGTTTAGCTAGAGTTTTTCCATTCTCACTGTTTGTGTTATCAACTCAATAGCTCCTTTCCCTGCGATTTTTTCCTTTTCGTATGTAGTCCTTTCCAAAGCTGCGCGTCTATTTCTGTATTCTAACACTCTTATTTCTTTTTCCCTGGCACTCTCACCCTTTAAAGCAAAAACGCCGCTCTATATTCGCGATCTTCTCTTTTCCATCGAAGTGAGTTTAGGTAGTGGAGGAAACAGACACGGGAACATATCGCGGAGCAGGAGTATTCTCAAAGTAAGCAGTTTGTACAGACAGTAGAAAGTGAACGATCTGGCGGCCCTCTGACTTCTGCGTTCACGGGAGGGGGGCGTGCTTTGACCGGCTGATGGTCTTTCAGGGGTAGCATAAAAGGGGATATTGCGGAGGTTGTCGCGGTGGTAACTTGGCGATAGCGGTCCGGGCGACACGGCGCAAACAGTTTGAAGTTCAGCCCCATCGACATCGTTGAGAGGAGAAGTGGCGCAGGCCGAACAAGAAGCCAAACGAACGCGCGAATAAGAACGATCGCAAATCAAGTTATAACTCTCTATCTCTCCTTCCGCGTTGAATAACGCAGCTATCCTGGCCTGTTTTGACTCTAACTCTGGGCGACTCATGTGCCTGGATGGTCCCCCGACCTCTTCGTGTTCACACCGCTCGTGAGTAAAGATACTGTTCGTGCTGTTGTTCATGCTGCTCCTGCTTTTCCTTGATAAAACCTTTGGCTTTTTAGCACAAGACGTACACCATGGGCAGCCAAACAAATAGCAGGATAAGAAAGAAAAAAGACGACACATTGTACAATGCAATTTAACGTTCCAGTCCCGTCTTGTACAGCACTATATCTGACTCTCAGCTTGGTTTCCTGGTGCATCTTACCGTTTGCTAGAACCTCAACACTGTAGAATAGAGCATTCGGTTTGTCCATATTTTTGTACTAGGTACAAGTTATATTGCTTACTAACTAAACAAGATCTATCCATACGAGGACATAATTGTTCTAACAAAGTGAGCTACAAACGTTGATATCCAAGCGGCTCTAATAAAGGTCTTAGTTTCTCGAACTGGAGAACCTTGTTTACTGTACGCGTACTATGTGTGCTCATATGAATTAACGTACTCTTTCTTATATGCTTTTTCTGCCTTGACATATATGTCTACAAATAGAGTTTGGCCTTAGAATAACCGTCGTTCTTCTTCAGTCAGCGAGGCAAAGCCTGTTGTAGAACCGGCTGTCAAAGGCACACCATTGTTGGTTTTCCTACCTTGCCTTCGTACTGTCCGGAGGTGACTTGTCACTTTTAACGGGCGGCGCGCCGCTTGCTCTTGATCGACATGGTCCTACCGAATTGCTTCGCTCTCTCTCCCTCTCTCTTTTTCTGCTGTACCTTAGAGCTGCTCATTTTTTGCTTGGTTCTACGGCCGTCACTACGGTTCCTCATGAATTCGATTATGACCCATACTTGCACACACATCGTAGACGAATGGAGCCGTACGCAGTAAGCTCGAGCGCCATCGCTCCCGGCAGGTTTCTCGCTTGGTCTGTCGGTGGATCTTTTCCATTTCGATAGATCAGGCATAGGCGATACAGAACATGCAACAGAACGCCATTGGCAATAAGACAATATACGGCGCCATGCTGAAATGATGTTCGCGCCGAAGACAGTGTGACCCCAACTAATTGACGTTTTACGGACCGTGTAAAAGCGAGAAAAGGATTCGATTAGAAGCCGTCGGCGGACGTTAAGGTGCGATCGTTCCTTTATTGTCATATATATGGACCAATGGAGGTACCTATTTTGACGCCGCGTATGCAACATAAAAGAGAGGCCGCGAATAGGGAGCCAACAAGCGAAAGAGTAAAGCTAACAAAGGAAAACCATAGCATTTTTCCTTTTTTCTGTTGCTATAGTAATACTTGCCTCGAGATATGAATAATCTCACATTGAAAAGTTTATATCGATTATTGACACCTAGCCATCGATGCAAGTTACTGAGGAAGCGCGGTAAGAAGAGGCTTGAAAAAAGTTGCGGATGCAGTTTATAGTAGGTCCTAGAAATATATCTAAGGCCTTATTTGACAGCACTTCGACCAACAAAACTGCCCCGAAAGTCTGGACTTTTTTACTCTTGTCCCTGTTTTCAGATACGTTAGGGATGGTAGTCTCTCGAACGGTGAGACAGTGACATTAGCGGTTTGCGATGATGGACAGCTACAACATAGAACAGCGTTTAGATATTGTAAAACCTTACTATCAGAATCTACGGTATCGCTTCACAACGGCTCCAGTGATGGCCTCAATAAACGTCTTGCTTAATAACTTGGCTAAGCAAGGAGCATTTTGAAACCGAAATCGCTTGGTCGTCCCTACAGGGTATAATCGACTCCATCGTTGATTTACTGATGATACGCTGACGCCAAACACGTTCCAGCAGCTTGTTTGATCATATCAGTTTTTCAAACGAAGTTAATTTTTGGCTGAATGGTTATGTGAATAGCAAAAATGATCGTGTCTAGCGCTCAAATAACCAAAATGTGAGCGTTAAGACACCGTGCGGGGCAGTTAGTAGGACTCAAATGCCGTTGGGCTTTTCTTCCTTGAATATATCTATGGGATGACAGCAGCAGTGAACGGCAAGCGCTGGTGTGAAATATTGCAAAATACGGCCTAACACTTGTCACAGCACGTTTGAAATAATCAATCATCTTGGGATCAATGTCTCACGCCGGCTGCACGACATCGCAAACTTGTTCCGGTGCTATGATTTGACCCCCTCGGATTTTCCTGTACGGCTATGTGAACGACAGTAAATAGCATATAATGCTAAAAACAGTCTATGATTTTATGAAGTGACTGATAAAATCAATGCTTAACTACTAAACTGTGATTCAAAATTACATAAAATAGATCGAGTCATATAAATGTTTTCGTAGGAACGTCTAGCTGACAAAGACTTTAGGCTAACATAAACTGATCATAAAACTGTCACAGTTCTTTGTTTTGCATCTCGGGTGCACTGAAACTCAGTGCAGACCCTTGAACCATTCTGTACATAAAGATATAATCATGAGTCTCTTCTTTAGTCGGAGCTTTGTCAGCTGTTATATAGAAATGATGTTGCGGAGATAAAACAAAAAGACGTACAGGATACGCTATAAATAAATTGTCGCTTCATTACCAACTCCCGAGCCAGCCCAGTATAGTAGAATAGTATTTTGAGTGCAAGACCAACGTATGATATACATGAGATTACGTTTCTTGGGCACTACTCTCTTCAGACAGAAAAGCCGAATCTAAACATAAAGCGTTTTGATGTGACCAGATTGCGAAATCCATAGACGCTCTGCGACATCACCACCTTTAATGGAGGGAAGATCCTTGATCGTGGCCAATCTACACTTAACGATGGGCGTCTGGCTTCTTCTGCTCCTTGATGGATGCCAGACGCCCACCAGGCAGGAGGTTTCCTGTGTTTCAGCTGAACCTCGTCTTTAGCTCGTCTACCTGTTTTTTGGGAAAAACAAACGGATTTGCCTGGCGTTAACGATCATTGCCATATACCAAAGTGGAAAGCCTTTTGTGCTGAGACTCTCGAAACGCGTATTGCGCTTTCGTATTGAAAAACGGAACATTTTTAATGCCTATTGCATCCTTACGTGGATATTCGTATAGCTAACTGTTAAGCTGTTTATATAAAAATAGGACCAGATCAACTAATCAACAACAATTCTTTAGGAAGAAAAACCGTACGTTTAATAATAAATAGATTAAACTCGCGAAAATATAGGATAATTCGATCGATAATAACCTTCATAACTTACACTTTATTACCACTAACGACCCATTGATAGTTGAAACGATACAAGCATTCGATGTTTTGCTAACCCTGCAAGGTACGTTCAACAAACTAATAAACTTATTATAGAACTAATCGTCGCAACTACCAATCAGATCGATAACTTTACTGCACCGATGGTCATTAAAGCCACGAAAGCACTGCTAGTATTTGGATGTTAGTGGTTTTGCCGGCCTAAAATACAAACGATCCTTGCCGGTTACAGGGGACAGAGTGATATGGTGGGGGTGATATCCTTGGTGGCTTCTCTCCTACCGCTCGAGTCCTGGTCCCCAATAGGGGGCCGAGATAGTCTCGCCCGTAGCTGCGCCACCAGTGGTAGGACCCAGCCAGCGCCCGTAGCGGCAGCAGCAGAGCCTCCGAATAGCGGGACGGGCACTCAGCCAAATTAGGAAAGATCGCCAACCCGTCACAGGAACTTCGCCCCACCCACAGCCTCATCCCAGTTTTCACTGCCGCCCCTCTCCCAGCCACTCCGACCGACCTAGCTCCGCTTGTTCCCAAAGAGCCTTCGTGCGTTCGCTCCTACATCCATGACAGTTAACCATCGGCCCTTTAGCTTCAAAATCCCACTTCGAACTGGAAACAATAGGCCGTGCGATGGAACTTGCAAAGAGAACTAGCAATGTAGGCATTTAAGTTATCTTAGCAGACGTATCCAGTTCAGATAGAGGATCAGGGCCTAGATGCTGTGAGTGATAAACAGATAAATATACTTCTAACTAAACTCGGCCGAGAAGCAGTAAAACCTGTTGACACCTTAAGAGCTGCGAAAAGTATCGGAAATATTTAGGAAAAATACAGTGCCATTTTTGAACACCCCCAGCATAAAAAAAACGTTGTAGGAACGTTGCATTGATTAGCTTGAAAAGCAAACGCACTTTCTTGATTGCCTACTGCTCTGCTGTTTTGTGAGAGTGCTCTAACGGCCAAGTCGTCTATGACGAAGGCCGTGCTTTGAATACCGAAGTTATAGAAACGTCGGTAGTGTTGAAAATCTTCCTATGAATGTACAACTATAGTAAATTGGATCAGCCAGGGTTCGTCTGCTCAAGTTTTATTTGTTTTGATCTATTGTTAGACAGTAGACCAATCATTCGATGCACACTACGACAATTCATTTTCTATAGAAAATATTAGTACCTATTCGATATCGCTTCTCGTCATCGATGCCCTTTCTGTGTGCAAGTAAATCAGCTCCATGGTATATACTCGTGTGAGTTATTGAGTATACCCTCGCCGGGATTTGTTCTGCGGTCGACAAAATATCGAGTCCACATATGATTATTCTATTCTTAAGAAGGCTCGGAGCACCTGTGACATTTGAGGAGAAAAGTTACTGTTTTAATTTAAGTTACTGTTTGAGAACTGTTTGGCGACACCTATGCAATAAGTTCTATAATATGTTATGCGTAACAGGGACGACAGACACAGGACGGTAAGTTACGCTGAATGTGAAGCGAAAGGGATTCCTGTGTGGTACAACGGTTAGTCTAAAAGCGGATGCTTGATTGTCATCGGACTTTTAACAATATCCTCAAAGGTTAACAAAATATGACGAATACGGCTACTAGTGTCTTTTCTTTTAAAACACGCCCCTGACTGATGCCCCAGGCGAAATGATATAAGCAGGTATGGACCTACCCAAGTAACAGCCCACAACAATTCAAGGTCTACGTAAAGATATCGAGATTGTTTGAAGTAGAAAGCTACACAGATCATAATATATTCTTCTTAAGGTTAGCTAAGTCAATAGATTGACCAAGTTGTACGCGTGATGTATAAAAGGCATGGCTATGAATTGTGCTCAATTTTGCACTAATGCTCGCCCCTTCAACATCTGATCACGCTTTTGAGCATGCACCACATAAACCGAATACATTGAAGTTGTGCACATTTTAATTTAAAATTTTTCTTCAAATACAAGGTTTTCAATACACTAGAATTATCCTGAAGCACTCAAATCCTTTAGCGTTACATAATTATAATATTCCTCAATTTTGTGCAAGGTCACTATTTTACTTCCAATGTCTTAGACGACAACAACAGTTACAGCCAAAAATTATTCACAGTTTGTTAATATCTATAACGTGCGTATCTATATTAGGGCTCCATATCACTTGTTCTGTTTTTTCAAACGGATGTAATACAGGTTATTTCTTAGGGCCGTCCGACCTCTCAGGCACTTCTCACCATCTAGCGGAAATGAGAACGCTGCGGTTACGATGCGCGGTGCCCGCATCGGAAACAATATCTGGTCCTGGTTAGCTTGAAGCGGCCACATCGTGTCCTCCTGTTGTTGTTGTCTGTACACTTAAGCAATAGCCTCGCCAGACATCGGCGTCGGCAGTGGCCTGCTGGAGCTTTTCGCGCAGGTCCAATATTGCTTTGCCTGACTGAGGCACTTCACTCGTTTCCAAAGCGACCAACCCAGAAGCCTTCTTTTGCTTAGAACGACAGGTGTCTCTTCTGTTCTATGCCAGGCCCTGTCTTTTCTCGATGACAGCCATAACTGGGATTCGTTCGTCCACGCTATGTCTATCCCACAGTTATAATATTTAGCTACCACATTTTATCCATTTCGCAAAAGGCAACCGAATAGGTATGCTTTTGTTATGCCTTTAGACTAACGTTAACACAAGGGTTTTTTGATATTTCTTGAGGTTGATTTAATGCTATAGTGATATTTGGATGCCGTTCGCGTGATCTGTTGGACCTTGTCGATCCTAAATCGTTATAAGTAATTGTGTAACAGCGATCAAGCTAATTATATTTAAAAATATCGTAGGAGATACAATATGGATCACATTGAAATAACTGTAAGGCTTATTTGTCAACGCAATGAGCAAAAAAAAGCTACGTTTGTATCCTACTGAAAACATTAATTATGAAGCATATTCATTCGGCTGCTGGCATATTTCACAACCGCCTCTCTTTTTAAATTACATTTCTTCGTTTATTTCTCTGCCCTTCTCGTTGCCCCCGTAGTCATAACCATCATGTAACACATATTTACGCACGAAGGTGCTAGTTCACTCCTGCAAACTTCGCTATGCTGTTCCGCTATGATTACTTGCTCTCGTTCATTCGTGGCTCCTGCAGAGGTCGTAGTTTCGGTTTCTACTTTCGGTCTCGCTTATCCCTGCTGTTCTGCTGCTACTCGTGTTGCCTATTTTGCCAGTTCCTGGTTGCCTGGTCTGCTGAAGGCGCGGCAAAGGGGTTGTCTTCGCCAGCCGCCCCTCTCTTTCCCTCTGTTGCCTTCCTCCCTCGTGGGAGGGACGCACACTTGACCCTTTCTCAAAAAGTTAATCAGCAAATTGTTCGGCGGGGTTGCCCGCCCGCCCCCGAACGGCCACGCCAGAAGACCCAGACTCGGGTTCAGCCCCTTGACTGGCGCGACTAGCAACTCACTGGGGTTAAGGGGTGTCCCTTTGGTGAGGCACTCGCTTATTCTTTAGCTGTAGCAGTAGCAGCACCGGTACCCTAGCTGGGGAATCCGTCTGCTCTGTGGCCGCATGGTTGCGGGGGCACGAAGTCTGGGGAGGAATGGGAAAGCTTGGGGCGGGTTGCTGTTCAGAGAAACGCCGGATGCTGAGGCTAAGGCGCAGAGGGCAGAGACGTAGCGCGTACGGGAGTCTACGATGGGTTGTAGCGGCCTCGCTGGTGGGCAATGAATGGCAGGCAAGCAGATTCGAAGCCCTAGTTGGGTTGAGAGAGCTTAGGGAACAGTGATACCGAC
Source organism: Varroa destructor (assembly GCF_002443255.2). Taxonomy (NCBI): domain Eukaryota; kingdom Metazoa; phylum Arthropoda; class Arachnida; order Mesostigmata; family Varroidae; genus Varroa; species Varroa destructor. The sequence goes on from NW_019211454.1 coordinate 35,985,334, forward strand.
AGAAAGGCACCCTAGGCTTGAGTCTGGACTATGGGGGGCCATTGGTGAGCGAGCGAATGAGCAGACGGGGTTTCGCGGGAAGCTTTTCAGACAAAAGCAACTGAATGCGCATTGGAACGGAGTTGTTGCTGATCTGGCGTGGTCACAGCCAGCAATCGCTGGTTGAAAAGAGCTGGCTTTGGTGCTTTGGCTTTCCTCGTCTCCCACTTGTGTCGCCTTAGAGTGCCTATGATCTCTGCAGATGCATGCTGTTCCTCGTTGCCCTTTTTGAGGTTACCGTTACCTTATCGGCAGATCCCCCTTTGCCCTCTGCCTGAGAACTCACTATCGTCCCTTTACCGTCGTGCCATTCGTACCATTTCGGGCAAACCAAAAGCACCTTCGAGAAACTCTTCACATATCGTGTGGTGTATCTGCGCCAGAGTGACTGCAGTGGTGGGCGTAGGTTCCCTAGACGACGGTAATATTCGCTGACCGCAGAGAGCTTGGCGGTAGAGCTGTCCTCTCAATTCTCGCCGTGCGATCGTTAGCAAATGGAATTCGGCTATTGCGGCACAACGGAGAATCTTGCGGGAGGAATAGAAGGAACGTCGAGGAGGGACGAGTGGACGAAGCGTTTTGGCCAAATAGGGAAGTAAAGAGAACCTCATAGCCTTAGTCCGTGCGTCTGTTGAGCGAGTGGTAATGATGATAGGTCTCTTTAGGTAAAAATGAAAGAGGAAGATTGGCCGGGGTCAAAGTAGTGGTGGTTGTTCAACCTTATAACTTTATTTATGGCGCCGATAATCCTTCTTTCTTGATCTCAAATCTGGCGCCACCCTTTAATTTCCTGCTTTAGCCTAAGAAACTGATCTTTTACTGGCCACGCCAATGGATTTACCAATAACTTTTGCCGACAGATGACTTACGCACCTACTTATGATATGATGACGTATCACCTATCTGATACATGATTTGGCATATCTAATTTTCTGGCACGCAAGAACGAATAACTGCCAACTTTCAACCTTCAGCACTTGTTGGAGATTGTAAATAGATTACAGCCTCGAACGATGTCGACGAATCCAGTCAAACCACAAAGGTTTTCAAATCTAGCAATAAGATCAGAACAGCGTATGCTTTAGCCAGCTGTTAGGTGACGGGACCGATCACGAACCGGGAACAGAGGTCGCAGCCGACTGCTCTGGGATATGGAGTAATGTTACCTGGGTACCTTGCCGTTTTCGGTGTAATCTCCCGGGAGGTGTGTGTCCTGTAAGGCTACGTAAGCAAGTACACCTACATGTATCTCAACATACGTGGATTGTACTATTCTAGCGACAATGTTTATGGGGACAATGTGCTTGTGTGTAATGCAACACACGAGCATATAGTATTCGTTGGCATGCAGAAGAGTTCCCCGCGACATAATAGTACAGAAATGGCGAGACTGCTGCAATGATTTATCGGGCAAATGTATAGCATAGTCGTATGAGTTTATTTTGGTGCACACGGCTTTGTTGGCTTCACATGTCTATCGACTTGCCTACTTAGCAAGTCGATGTATAATTTAGTACATCATATGCTATCTGATAGTATTCAAGTAGTTCGGACAGATTGGGCGCGGGGCGCAATATTGGTTACATTAAAGTGATTACATGTTTTCATCATTTTGGATTTTTGATTTTCAGATGATATATCAGAGCCATTTAGCACGGGAGGCTGTGGTGGAGCTGTTGGCGGTATGGCCGGCTTGTCGTCCGACTCTGAAGATGACGACCACGTAATTGACGAGGACTCAGATCCTGCACGGCCACAGTCCGCCTATTCAGGATACAATCTTGCTTCGCCGGCGCATACTCCCTCGCAAGGTTTGGTTATGTGCAACCATTTCTACTGAATTTCCTTTCCTGTATGCTTGGCTTCGCAGAACTGTAACAGGAACTTTTTGCTATAGCATGTCCCCTATGGTAAATACAAGGACCACGTTGACAATGTGATCGGTTGCATATTCAGTTCTTAACAACTGGTCACTTTACGAGTGATTTATCAGTTTCCTCATCGAATGCCTATCGCCATTTTACTTCTATCATTAAAATCTGCTTCTCTCGACATCTCAACCTTTAAGGCTAACTTAGCTTCCATCTGCTGTATTTGACGAGAAAACAGCCGCAGTTTAAATGAATAGATCTTCTAGACGACATAACCTACTCGTCATCCTCCTCGTACCTGCCCGATTCAGGATAACTTTCTCTTCTATTTCTTTTTTTTGAATAAACCATTCTTTTAATATACAATTCTTAACTACGATAGGATTTACTGAAAGCAGTATATTAATAAACCCGTCTAGAAAAACGGCAACCGTGGTAAACAATATTTTCGAGCAAAAACGGGCCTTTTCACAATGGACTATAAACAACGACTTAGGGCTTTTTTATTGACTTGTTTCAAATTTTTTTAATATTGCAGGAGCTGGAGGTGGCGGGGGAGGCCCTGTAGTGGCTCAGCATTTTAGCCCATTCAATTCCCATTTCGCATCAGCGGCGTTTAGCTCCTCGGCTGCTTCCGCTAACACTGCTGGTGTTCCCGGAACTGACCTCCCTCCATCACCTGCCTCCTGGCTCGAGGAGATCGACCATTCGGCCACGCATCCTCACCTCAGTTCGCCCCCTTACCACTAAACGAGGAAATATCCCTGCTCATCCCCAATATGTACAGGGCATCATATTCTCTCTCTCTCTCTCTCTCTCTCTCTCTCTCTCTCTCTCCCTCTCTCTCAGCACCAATTACGCCACAACAGGGATCGATTACACCTGTTCATTATGGAACAATAGCTTTGTCTGGAATATGGAATCGTATAGGCTTTACTTCGCGTTTAAATGGATAGAAAGGCCTGCTGGCGGGGGGGGGGGGGGATTGAATAGCAAATAAACGAGTTGATCCACGTTAAGCCGAAATATGCAAGAGGACAAGCAATGATATCTTGAGACAAAACACGCCTGAAACCAGTGAGCCTTTACCTATATAGATTTCGAAGGTGTCAGACTAAATCGATTGGAAATAATAAAAAAATGATCTCTTTAATTCGTATTGAGCTTGAGTGGGAGTAGAGATGCGACACTGGATAAGTTCCTAACAATCACGCTAGAAATAGGTCAAATAGAGCGAGTATCCAATCTTCCAGCCGGCAATCTCTATTTCAAGGCGCGTCTTTTATACAACGCGTAACTGTGCAATGGATCCCAGCAATGTGAAACTCCAAAATGTCCAACATGAGAAGAGAGTGTGATTAGGTGACGACGCGAAACGAATTCGAGCCTGGGGATATTTGGAAAGTAACACCAAGGCAATAATAGGCTATGGTCCTGTTCCGAATTGTCTAGCAGCTTATGTTACAAAAGGAAGCCTCTAAACCGAGGCATGTTCCCAGGAAATGAACATGCTTTTCCTGCCCATAGCCGATGCGTTATGCGGTAGCTCTATATGAGTGAGGTGTTGTTTAGGAAGATTAAAAACGGCAAATACGTTCCATGCATGCTTCCGATATTTGGGCGAAATACGAATGAACCATGTGAGAAACAAAGCAAATCCATCATGAAGAAGCGGCAAAATGTGTGCATACCCACCATATCGCAGCAGTTCAATGTAACTCCGGCCTTCCGTCTAACTTAGTAGAGAGATCGTTATGATAAAAAGCATCTAGTCACCAAAGCCACCTGTTGTATATAAATATTACTATTATTATAAATAATAATAATAATAATAATAAAATAAATAATAATTATAACACTAATAATAATAATTGTGTGAATAGTAGGGTGCGCTGTCCGGACTAATAATCTAATCCGAGTCGCCATAGCTCAATGATTGTCTTACTCAGTTTTTTCGTAATAAACCATTGACAAAAAAAGTGACGAGTGCTGATTGAAGACTTGATCTGCTTTACTTTAGTTAACCTTGCTGTTTTCACACCTGAAAGAGACTATTTTTTCCATATGTGCACATGTTGCTAAATGTTGATAATAAAGTGCAATCAGTGCAGGCCTTTGATAGGCGCACAGTTGTCCTTACATACTGTGTCGATTTGCCTCAACTCTGAGCAGAATTGTAGATGCGTCCTTTTGTTCGAAGCTTTCCACGGACAGCGCGGTGGCGCCAAGAGAAATCGATAAGTCGACTTACTCTCGTATTGTACACACAGAAATAAGAAAGATCAATTGAAATATAGACGAAAGCATGTGAAAATGCTCGAAGGCAAAGAAGAAAAACAGCGTAGACACGCATTAGAGAATATTGGGACCGTAAAATGCCTAATTACTGCGGCAGAGTTTAATAAATATCGTCGTTTCGAAAGAAATCCTACTTTGTTATTATCATTATCCAACTGGACGCCGGATAAGGAGTTCGTCTTTGTTACCGTTGAAAAAACTAATACGGAATTGCTAATTGCTGGGGGAACGTTATTACCGCTAGTATTATTTCGATTTTTATTGGGCATTTTGAATTATTCAGACTTAAATTAGTAAAATCCGCTTTAAGGGCTGAAATTGTTCTCTGTCTCAGCACTCAAACGAAGAGGACGATCGTCCAATTATTTCACACAATTGCATACTAGCTATAGTGAACGAAGGATTCTAAACTTTTTTTCCACCTTACGCAGAAGTAGACACTTCCCTGAACTCATTGATAGGTTTGTGAGCCTTACTTTTGATGGGGCCATGGGCTGATTAACGTTAGCACAATACTTGCACATATATCAACGGATGATAATTAAGAAATAATTAGAAGTTATAACACTGTGATATTTACTAGTAGCACAATTGTCAAATGATGCACGCGATAAAATGATAATGGACTCGACAGGGCTCAGTGTTTCCGAACCGCAATCAAAAGGACCTCTTACGTTGTGATCACTGCCTACCTAACACATATCTAACCTTCGTCCAGTAACAATATCAAACTTTAATTCTTAAAATATCAACCAAAATATATTCAGTAGGCGCGATTTACGAATCATCCCGACATGCTTGTTGTGTCAATGTTCTTACGGCAAGTGATATTTCTCCATTTAACTAGTGTGCTTGCAAGGTGTACCTGAGTGTGCATATGTTGTCCGTGTGCTTTCCCTATAGTGTAATATGGCCGCTGTTACATAATCACGCTTGTAATGATACATACTAAAAATAATAGACGCCAGCTATTCCTCAATAGAATTATGATTGAATCGAGTTCTGCTGCTTTCGCTCATGTCGATAGTCGTTACGTTTCGACACACCCAGAAGAAATAAGAAGCCGTTGGCATTACCAGAATCTTATAGACAGTGGCCATCCAACTGAGCGTCCCTTGCTTCTAAACTAACACAGTAAATCAGCGGAAGTGGCAGAAACAGAAGTAACCCATCTGAAGTCCAGCGCGAATTATCAATTACGCTGTCAATGTTTCACATTGCCAAAGCGTCCGATGTAAGCAGCGATCACAGTAACGAAGTTTGTCGGTTATTCTGCCCTTCTTTTGCGCCCGATTCGGATGTACGCGACGTTGCCCAGTGCCTGCAAAAACTAGTTGTGGGCCGTACAACACGTCATTCAACGTTCTTGATGCCTTGAGCGGACACCGCCACGGTTTACGACGGTCTGTACTGTTTAAAAACACGCCCACTAAAATCGAGGATACGATCTGTGAAGTGTAGAAGGAGAATCGAACGAGAGAAAGGATGAATGAATGCCCAACGGAAAGTAGGTTGTCTAGGAAACGCAATGGGAAATACACGGAGCGACAAAGGACAAAAATATTATAGAGTCTACAATATTAACGGTAGCAGCGATGCGCAGCGAATAAATAATCACATAAATTCATACAACGAAACGCTTCCTCTCAATTACTATTTTTTCTTAAACCCCACTTCTGGGTTTTTCCCTTTTCTTTGTTGTTTTTCATTTGCGTTTGGTTCCGTCCCGCTCCGTTATATCGAGTGCCGTTATCGTTCGTTTAATTTAAGATTCTTGAGAATAATGCGTTGCAACAACATAATGTAACGAGCTATAAAAGTTTGCGACATATCTACAAAATCGCCGTCAACGAAAGAGGTAGATACGTTTGAAGGTCTTGATAATACTAAGGATACAAAAGTCCATCATTGAGATGGGACATCTGTAATGCTCGTCGAATAAGATTTTTTTTTATTCTACCCCTAAAGACATTTCACAAAGTCATTGAGCATGCAACCAACTAAAACAATTGGCTAAAGCAACTCAAAGATATTATGCCGGTTCTATGAATCAGAACAAGTATAATCTGAGCTTTTCTCGGAAGTTTTTCTGTATACTTGATAGTGACAGGAGCACTCTACTCCCGAGTCTGCCTTGACAATTAATCCTCAAACCTTTCAATACGCAATAGTCTCAGCATAGCGCCACCTCATCTGTATTATCAATTCGATAATGAGGCTAAGATCCTTTCAATGCGATAATCAAGGGCACCCTACTCGAATACGCTAAGACCTTTAATATAGTTCACTTCTTCAGTAACGTTGTGTTCTGACTATACGATTTATTTATATCTACGTGGGATAATATAGGGAGTTTACCTATAAAGCATCCGACCCCTTTTACAAAGCAATTCCTTTTAATTCGATAATTTTCAACTTGCTGTACATGTTACAAGCGCACACAGGGATGGAGAACAATATTTCTTTGGGGTACCGCTATTAGATATCGTAAATGACAATGACCGACGGCAACGCAGGGCATGATTGCGGCTCCCACCAACTTTGCCGATCGGACCCATAGAAACTGCTTAGTGGTGTGGAGGATTTTATGTGAAGACGTCTGAGCAATGCATTGGTATATACGAAAGAAGCGAAAAGTTCGAGCTTGACATAAGGAAGCGTTCAGTGTCTTGTTTTTTTGTGCCTACTGCGTCTGGAGATTCCGTGCACTGTTGTATACTCCAATTACGTTCTGCGGAGTTCATCAAGAGTACAGAGGAAGCAATAGGCCCATAAGAGAGTCGTTTAATTTCTAGCCGGTTACGAAGAATGATGACTGCAGGATGTTTTTCTCGCTGTATCTTTCTCGTTCTAGCTTTGCTGCTCGACAGACCAAAATCATCTAGCACAGTTATCCGTTTTCTCCTGCTTAGGTAACACTATCCTGCCGCGGTACGGGCAAACTGAACGAAAGATGTCATTATCGCTACCGGGTGCAAGGTGCCCAGGTAGATGCATGAAGAACTTTCGACGCTTACCGTACCTGAGGGTACTGCATGTCCTTGAAGAAGTCACAGAGCCATCAGTGAAGAATGGCAACTATGAGTTAGTTATTTGTTCATTCAGTGCTAGCTAATACGGTGACCGTTCCTCCATCTAATAGGTACATAGGGTCCTTTCGTTTAATTTGTTTTAGTAATCAAGGGACACATCAGAAGGCATAGCTAATCGAGAATCCATGGAATCAGTGCACTTGGTCAGCCAAGCTGGTTAGTGAGCTAGCTAATTAAGCGAGCTGACATTGCTGTCGGCGTATAGTAGTGGCCTATTGTAAACGTTGGTCGCCTTCCATGTTTTACGTTTAATTATCGAAAAATAATATCGATTCCAATAATATCCCTTTGGTCTGCCTTTATAGCATGTCAAAGTACGGTTCAGATAAATGTAGCTCGTTATTTGCTGTTGTCTAGCATTCAGATGCATAATTTGCGACAAAATTTCTGGCTGAACGTTGGGAGACTGCGTAAATGACTTGATCTGCTGATTTTTAGCAAAGTTTCTATAAAATACATGCCGGGGGGTGATAGGTAAACGTGTTTTAACATTAAAACAAGAAAATTTAGTCAGCTATTTCGCACTGTGCATATGGGATAAATCAATATGGACGATTATTATACATTATGTTTATGCTAAAATATGCTTTGGAGAATACCGAGAAAACGTCACACACGACTACTATTACAATGAAATCTATAGGTATATCTTATTTTATATGGATAAATGCATATATACAAATGTTTGTATCCTACACCTTTTTTTTCTTATGATGGCTAACAGAGTCGTTTGTGAATTTTTTCACGTTTGTAATTCTCAAAGTGTAAATTATTCAATCATTGTACAAAAGTCATTTTATTATTTACAGTGGTTTGCGTGCACTCTATTACGTGCCAAAGCTTTTAATCTGGTTACTACTGATTTATCTAATGAATCGGTAAAAGCAGCCTCTGAGAGAGGTTCAAGTAAAACATTGCATATTAAAACTTGAGTATCTCACAAACGTCCTACAGCAAGTCTACGTTCACGTCTATCAAGGACGCTTGTTAAAAGGCTTGCTAAACAGCTTCTGGCAGGCCCACGTCGGGTAATCCTGGGCCGTCAATATAGATCCGATTATAGATTGGATTCGATGCAAGTAAAAAATGCTCTGGTTCATCGTGTATAACTGTCGACAATTAGTGGCCAAATCAAATGAAGCTCTGGTTTATCTAACGCTGCGCGGTGCTTTGACTGTCTTTTCCGTATAGCCATAGATATACAAATTTAGATAGAGAAAAATTGCGAGTGACGAAAGTGTGAGATTCTCTCCTTTATTGAACGGGATAAGAAGGCTTGTTATCAACACGCGAAGCTTCCTTTGTTGTTTTCATAAATCACAGCTGATGTTCGGTATTTTTGTCGCTATTGAACTGCCGAGTACCCATGGCCCCGTGTAGCCTTACGTAGCAAAGCTTACAAATTGCTCAGATAGTAACGCCGTATTGACTAAAAATTATCATCTCAAAGCCCTTGGACATCCTTATCGTATCGCAGCTTTATAGCCTCATTGCTGCTCTAAATATTGGATCTTCAGGAAGTAGCTTATATTTAATCGTTGTTTCAACGAGATGACTCAATTTCAATCGTCCTAAAATTCGCATAAAGGCCTGAAATTGACTTTGGTTTCACAGTTTGTTATATAGGGTATCAAGACACGTAAAAGGTCACACGTCCTTGTTGGTTTGCAGTGGAATGATTACTAAAAGTTTGATTGAATGGCGTTCAAATTAGAAAGATTGAGGTTATTATCTAAAAATAGAATTCTAATTAAAATAACGGACAGACTAACTGCGTTAACAAGTAACTTGGGCAACTCCTTGATAAGCAGCAGAATAGAACTTCACGGCAGTACTTATCGATTAGAGACACCGATGCGGCCGTTTTCCCGGCATCACTGTAGCGAACGTTCAATGAAGAATGGTTTTAACAACATTTGATAACTGTGCCTGATAAATCGGCTAAAGAAACCTGACCATGGATGGCCTAGAATAGGCGAAATTGTGCGGTTATCGCTGGCCGGTCCGATTTGTCGCGGCGGACGGTTTGTCTTTTGGCCTCTGTCGTAGTCATTGCCACCGCCACGTATCTTCCAGAAATAATGACGATATCCTTGGTGTCCCGATGATCGTCTCCCGATCCTGGAAAAAGGGAAAAACCGTTTAAACGTATATCGCTTTGGACACGATTTTGACGATGCTTGAACACGTAAAACTTCAGAAGTCTAATAGAAGGAAATGCGATGCAGCTGCAGCCTAGTAGCGTAATACATCGTCAAGATAATTAATTCCGCTGTGTTACTCCGAGCCATCGAGGCATCTGCGCTCCGATAACTAACGGTAAGGAGTACCAAAGCAAACTCTCGATCATGTTGGCAATTTTGTTAATTATATTTACAGTGAGCTCTACTAGAAGTCGAATTATCCCTTTTCCATATGTTCGTATTTTAGCCAGCACCTACAATTTAACATTTAGATCATTACCAAGATAACTATTTTGAACTCAAATGTGATTGTTAACCTCAAAAATAATAGCTTGGGTTATGCTTTGATAAAAAAAAATAAATAAATAAATTGGTTTTTTCGTGGGTGCAGTAACAGCGTAGTTAATCCAAGCATGGTTGTTTTGATAACCTGGCACTATCTGACATTAAATTATTCCATTTTCGTGTTCTGTAGGCCTCATACGTGATCTGACTAATCAGTCAACGCTTTGTCCAAAGGCTGTTATATTCAATTTTATTGTCAGCATGCACTACCCGAGTCGATAACAGTAAATTTATGATAATCAGACTTATTATGTAAATGACTAAACGTTTTGAAATAAAAGAGTTACAATTCCGAATCGTGCGTCTTGCTTTCCACGTCCTCATTCTATATAGCACACGACCGTACTAATAATCTCGCATCATTTTACCTTGGTTTATGAGTGTCTTCCCGAAAGTATTTTCATTTGAAGACAATTGCAACGACGTTAGACACCTAAGTTCACCTATATAGCTTGCGCAGCGAAAAGGGAAGACTTCAAGTCAAGCTTTAGAATCTGAAGGGTTTCACTCACTTGACAGATTATTTCCTAAGATTTTTGGATATTTAATAGGCAACAGATCTATAATAAGAAATCTTGATTGAACGTCACATGATATATGGGGCGCGACATAATATACACACTGGGCCAAGAGTCGTTAGATATTTAACAAATGATGTCCTGGTTACATATGTATTGTACAGTTAGATCCGCTCCTTTAGTCCTTTAGAGTTTATGGGTTTTTTGCTTAAAAACTTGCCCACTATTCGCAAACATTGTGCCCAACCATATATATATATATATATATGAAAAAAAAGAGTTTTTTCGCTGAACTTCCCTGAATTTTCTAGATGCCAGCCTACTGGGTACATCAGCTAAGACTTGCAATAATTCTCGAATTAGAAATTAAGACGCATCTAAGCAACAAACGTACCGTTATTTCATTGACAATATTGAAACAATAGCTTAAAATGCTTCATTGATCGAGACCAGTCATTTTTAAAGAAAACTTTTCTGTTTTTTTTTGTAGAGTAGAGTACTGATATTTTCGATCATCACTTAAAACGAGGATCAGTGCTGGCATCGACGACCGACCGACCGATCGATCGTCCAAAAACACATTGGAGTGAATCAACAAGGTTGAAAATGATATAAAGTGAAGTAAATTTAGGCTTCTCGTCGTGTCTGACAGAACTCATTGTTTTTATTGAGCAGTTGATGGATAACTTGACATTGAATGCTTTAGCAATTGTGTGTAACTTCTAACATGTTATATAGTGCTCTCATAAGGTTGCCTTGTATGGTGTATTTGCTAGATGTTTAATGATGGATTTCGCGACTATGCTGTTCATCTCTATGCTTCGTGTTTTACGTCCACCGTTACCGATCGGCATCTTATCAGACGGCTGGCTTCCAGCACGAAACGAACCGTGTGTCTGTGCCTGGATTCGAATCTACACCACAAGTTGTGCTCACGATAACGTTACGGAGATCATTATATTCATTTGGGCAAGGGAAGGTTACGGATGACGCCTTTGCGAGATAGCCCATTTATTCATAGAATTAACCTGACACTCAGCCCATTGACCTCGTTAATATTCAAGCAGTACCTATATATATATATATATATATATATTCGTGTTTGTATAAATCAGTTACTATTCTACAGTAACAACTTTCTGCCATAATAGTAGAAACATACATTCGCTAACTTTATATACTGTTATTACCCAAGTAAACAAATTGCATTGCATAATAATTGCAGCAACTTAGAAAAAAAAATGTTAAAAGACACACAGAAATCAAAAGGAAACATGCACATGTTCACATTATTCTAACCACACTATACGTTCAGAGGTTAGGACCCATCCATGCAGAACCATTTGCGAAGTGTGATCATTTACAGCAATTATGTTTGTTAACTTATGTTAACTTCTCATAGGTGTGTTCGATTAGTTCTATTACTAGAAACAGAGATGAAGTACAGGCTGCAGTATTCTGAATACGACTAATGAATATCGTACTGCTGCTTTATAATATCACGTCGGAACATCACAACCACGTGCATTGCACGTTCACGCATTGAAGGAAAAGGCCGGAATTAAGTTGAGCCTAAAAATTGAGAGCCAGCTCTCGTTAGTTTGCCATCATTCCTGTTGTTTATGTTGTCGTTACAAACGCTTGAAGCATGGCAAGTCCTTCTCTGCAGCTCCCCTCACACAGAAGATATGGATACAGCGTAAAATTTTTAGTCGTCATAGCCGGATGGTACTCACGTTCTTCTTGGTCTTTTGTCATCAACAGATCCTCCTGAAAAGTCCGATGAAATGGCAAGGAAAGGTTACCTAAAGCTATCGGACGACGGCTTCTTCGTGGTGAGTACCCTCGCCCAATATGTTTATAACGTAAACCCCACAACTTGCTCACTCACTAGTATATATAGGTTCGTTGTCGCTCTGCAAAAAGTATGATTCGAACGCACAAGCACTCAAGCAGGTAGATCCAGACTGTCCATAGCAGCTTTAAACCATTAGTATCGGCTCGAAAACGTCCTGTTCTTTCTATGTTAGCATTGACCCCAGAATGTTCAATATTGTTGCTATTAATCAGAGAATTCGGTCAAATAGGCCAAGGGCCACCTATGCAAAAGTTTCAACGCAAGACCGCATCATTTTTTCGATAGCTAGTAAAAAAACGCCACACGATTAGGACGGAGGACTCGTATCTAATTTGTTGTATGCTCAACTTTCCTCTGTTGTTCTTTCAGGCAGTAAAAATGAATGGCAAGCTCCCCGTTGTTATCGCCGTGCTAGGCCTTATCGCTGCGGCCAGCGCTCAGCTTAATTTTGGTGGATTCGGTCGCGGAGGCTACAATGGATACGGTCGTATATTTGGCGGAAGCTTTGAGGGTTTCGGCCGTATATTTAATGGTGGATATAGGGCATTTGCCATATATGGTCCAGGATTTGGCAGAGGCTACATTCGCGCATCCTACAATTGAGCAGTCGCTACTTGCCAAAGCCAAAAATTATTGATGACGTAGAAAGCGCCGAAATTCATTCATTCGCATGTACAATCTGTAATAAATCGACACTGCGCTTGTGTGCACAAGTGACCCTTAGCCTTTTTATTCTATTAGGTATTCTCAGTGAGGTTTTTCCCAATAAATTTAAGCGGACTAGAAACTAGCAACGTCTAACAACGATTAAGATCTACACAGAAGTGTGCAATGCATATAACTGATAATTATATTGTTCAGAAGTGGCCGAAGCACACGTGTCTCACCCTATTGTTTATAGATTACTGTTTTGAGGGCCGTTCAGAGGGGTTGGCGATGTATAACACGCTTGATAATGATTGTTCCCGTGATAAGTAATATTTTCTGCGCTCTCATGAGCTGAATAAAAGAAAACAGTACTGTACTGAATATTTTTTTATTATCTAGATTTTTCGATAAGATTGGCTATTTGTCAACAATTTGGAGAACAAGACTAGATCGAAAAAGATACACTTAATAATCTGTGTCATGCAGCTCGTGCGTTATAGGGGTGCGGCCATCTTTGTTAGTACCGCTTGGCAACAACAACAACAATAGCTTCGCCCTGATACAACAATAGGTCACATATCTCCTGTCTCCATTCAGGTGAAATCTTTGACGGTTAACACAAATGCGAATATACAGAATATCGTCATAATAATTGGATAACAATTTATTAAAGTACAAAGATCGTGCAGTATAGATTTTTTATTTTGCCTGCTCATGGATTACTAGTAGAACGATGATACATGGTCTTTGTGATGGCATACGAAACATTAAACAGGCAAATTCGAACAATAGCTTTGGAAAATGACGCCTATTAGACACTACCCCCAAGTGTACAGTACATATACGTGCGAAAACCTTCATATTATTCCATACACACGCAATATTGTCTAAGACCACAGTTATGAGCGAATGTCTCTCGCTCGTTTACTAGATTGTTTGATGCTGTTGGGGAGTCGACGGTAATTCGTTGGGTGGTCGCTTCGTAAATACTTACATCTCGAATGCAGACATCGATGAAATTTCCCTTGTGTGGTTTGTCAGAGTAAACGCACCCTTCCAGAATCGGACGTCACCGATATATCACGTCATCTTAGAAACATCTCAAGATGTGTCAACTGTAAGATTATTGTTGTCAAAATTCAAATACAATTGACGCGGACTGACAAAATGCACGCATCAAAATCAGACTGACAATATCTAGCTCGACGTTTTCTGACAAACGCAGCATTAGAGCACCGTCCGAAAGAGTGTTCGCAGAAGAAAAAACTTCCGCTTCTCAGGCGAAAGGTTGAACAGAACGACAAGGAACGCCTTTATTTCCACGTTGGTTCTGTCTCGTGTATACTTTAGATCGGTCTGAGCGGGTTTTTCCGCTAAATACGAAAACAACAACAAACCTTATATTTCCTATGATTGCGTTTTGTTTTCCGATAGCTACGTTGAGCTGCTGCTCGGGATCTTAATTCTTACGTATATAGATAGCTGGACGAGTGGGTCACTCTTTCAACTCTAATTAGGTAATTTAACAAGGCGTATACTAGCAATTCGCTGTAAAAAAATGATTACTTTTTCTATTATTTTATATATAAAAATGATACATAATCGTATTGCTATTTGCAACTGAGTTTAAATCACAGAGGAAAAGCGGTTTATCATTGGATACGACATCGCAACTTCAGTACTCACAGTATGTATTGGTCATACATCTGGCACAAATCGTAGGTTGTACACGGGATGATCTTGAATCGATAACAATACATACATAGCCAATTCATGCTGGCCTTCAGTTTACCAGCTTCTAGAAAAGTTTTGGTGTTATCAAACCTCTCGAGCTTTCAGGAGTTGGCTCGCTATTGCAGTTGTATCTTACTTTATAATTTTGAAGTTATCAGATTGCGGAGTTCGAGTCCATTATTTCCACTGAAAGTTCCACGTTTTACCACTGAAAAGTCTTTGGACACGCTATTGCTATATAGCGTAAATGAAGAAAACTGGATGTGTATGTCTCAATTCTTTTAGAAAAATTAGGCTCGTATAAAGTTTACTTCTAAGAGCTTCGGCATATTTCATTTAGCATGTTTGTCCCAACGCCGTTTAAATGAGTGGCGACACAAAATACGAATGATTTGGAATATAGTCTTCTGTTGCACATAAGACTAAAGTGTAACAATCACAATCCGAGACGATCCATGTCTTTCAACTCCCTTACTTGTCTTTGATAGATTACATCTATCAGGATCTTCTCCGGCTGTAAAAATTTACAATAGTGACGTGACCTTCGTCTCTAATGGGGGTGGGGATGGGGGGAATCAACGGTGTGACACTCACATCCAGTACACGGTTCGAGTCTGAGCAGCCACATTCATAAACTATAACTTAACGTGTGTTATTAATTACTAGTTAAAAACACTTTAAGAGGATCAACAACTGGGTACGTAACGGAAAATATATTCGTAATATTTTAATAATTTGTGAACTGCTTACGAAAAATAGGTTCTACGGAAACACTGGCGCTCAGCACACATTAACCTCATAAATATATAGATCTCATCGACTATAGATAGTGCAACTCTAAAAAACTTGAGATTCTGTAGATTCTGTGTATGGAAATTCTGCATTATGTACAATCAAAACGACGTGTTACATTTATTCAATTGACCTTCGTCTTCAGGCATAGTTTGTCCAGCTTATAATAAAAGATGACCAATCATGGATTTTGTTTAAGAGAAGATCATAAATATAGAAACACTGGCTTATAAGCATTACACTTAAACAAAGCGAAAACGATCAATGGGCACGGCATCTTCACTTGAAGCAACATGGAAGGCATGAGCTGATCCCCATGATCTTCGTTTGCTTTTTGCGGCTGTTAGTCACCGAGTGCTGAAGCCCACAAGGATCTGCGAGGATAATAGTTGGGCGAAAAATAAAAAGCTTTTCGGGCGCGTGAGTGTACGCTAACGACTCAGAACCTTGTAGCTAAGTAACTGTAGCTAGTTAACGCGATAACAATAACGACAATAAGTTCCAGCAAATTAAAGCTGAGCGACTTTGATCTAGTCGGCAATATTTACTAGAAAACTTAAGAATGGCATTCTTAAAGCGTCACGTCTTTTGTTCAACTTCAATGGTATCAGCAGCAACTTGGTTACAAAATATGCCCTCGTTAGTTGGGCATTGTCTTTGTGCCTTATATTCGTTAACAGTTACATGTCGTCGTAGACATATTCACTGTTCACCCTCGTTGCAAGCCACCAACTATAATGTATCTGAGGATATCTGAGTCTCTCGGAAAAAAATGGTTTTAGAAGAACGAATTGTCGCTCTTAAACTTGCTCTTTATTCAGGCGCAATTATTCAAAAGCAGATCTAATTTATGTCAACAGTACCAACTTCTAAACCGATTTGCCCTTCTAACAGTAACAATGAATGCACACGGCACTCGCGTTACTCATGGTCTCTGTGCTGTCGCCGGTGTGTTTGTACGATTTCACAGATTTCGTTACAAAGTCGATTATCTTCGATAGGGTCATGATGCTTATGGCAGATGCAGCAACGTCATTACGGTAGCTTCGGCGGTTATAGCGGCAGATACTACGATGGACGGCTAGCGGTAAATTAACGAATCCAATGCATAATATCACTATCTCGGTTAGTCTCCGACGTGTAGTGTTCCCTGTTCTTATCATATTTGTAAGCTATCGCAGTAAATAATAAATATCTGCCATTTATATTAGACTACTACAAGCAACCTGGTAAGTCTTTAAAATTGAATAATTTTGGAACTAGTTAAGCCAGAATGATCATTTTTGATATGCATTAGAAGCACACTTTTGTACATTTAATACATTTGACCTAACGCTTCTACAGCTTCTCGACAGCCATAAGCCTTCACTAGAGTTTCGATATGTAATTTCATTTCTTATCTATAGATTCTCGAAATAAATTAAAGGTTCGATATGCCAGCTGCCCTTTGTAGGCCATGGAAAGCCTTACATAATCATACGGACCTGAATCAGAAAAATTAGCGAGTCGAAAGCAATTTTGGATGTTTCTATGCTCAGTACAGGAACTAATTCAGCCATCCCTCGTCTATGCTTCAGAAGTGTTTTTAGTTGACGAAGGTTCCGCAAGTTACACGTGGAATACAGCACACACATTTCTAGCTCTGTTTTCGTAAAAAGCATCCTCGACTGCAGTAATGCGTTCTTGTCCTTCAGGTCCCGACATCTGGTCACTATCTGACTAATCTTCAACGTTCCAATCTGAATTTTTGAAACGTCCACACGATTCACGTACTGTGCTTCCCCTCAAGGTCTCTTTGCCTAATGTTTTCACCGATCGTCGATGAATTTTCGCAACACTGTAACTTCCATGGAATAAAAACTTGACGATTGAGTGTTGATTTTTTAGACTAAAAGGTATTTCCCCGTCTGAGCTCGTTTGTCCTGGAGTAAGTTTAACCAATTTTCTTTGATGATTTCACACAAAATGACTGGAGTATATACCAGTCAAGTTTCGTCCGCTAGCAACGCGTAATTTAAATGTTCCTCATGTTCAAGGTTCAGCTTGTGTAATAAACGTAGACCACCAGTATTTTATATGTTGTATGCAACGTTTCAAACGTATTTGAGTTTTCTCAAAATTGTTATATCTCTATCCGTTGGCTAAATTTTAGAATTAAGGACAGTTGATAGCGTAAATAGAAAGAAGTCTAGAAGAAAGCTTGAAACGTCTTCTCACCCACAGATATGTCTACGTTCTCTCTACTACCAGGCTGTAGATATATCGATAGCAATACAAAATATACCTAGTATCGCTTTATATAATTTTTGCCCGAATGTTTAATTATATGCTCCAGCGACAGTAACACGGTCGCAATCATTGCAAAAATTAAAACACCAGTTTCAATAACCTACATTGGCATCTTGGAAAGAAGGCACTAAGGAGGGTGATGTATCTTTTCGCTAGTTTTTTTTCCAGTTCTTAAATAAACTTTAATTTAATAAACCTTGATATCTACCAAAGAACGTTTCTCATGAGATCGCCAAGCAAAAGAATATGGCAATAATATCAAATAAGAATTGTTACTATTGAAAGATACGTTGTGCTTTAACTGTTTGCTTAATACAGTTTTCCCCAACGAATTTTGCACTTCTAGGATAAATTTCGTACTGGAAGAAAAACGAATGTGAAGCGAAGAAGTTTTCAACTGGTATATTTCGAAAATGTTCAATAATTGTTAAAAAAAAAGCTATGTTTTATTGGTAAATTTTATTCGCTTAATCGGTAAAGTAAATTCTGTTTTTTAAATGCGAATTGTATGTGCACACAAAAACGTGATGCACCCAATGAAGGGGGTGACATTTTATTAGTGTTGGATCATTGTACCCATTCGGTAAATATTGGCTTACCTTCTCTTCGGCCTTTGAGTGACGTCACCGAATTGCTCTTTACGTAGAGAATCCCTGACGAATCAGAAATTGGCATAACAACCGAGAATCTATCGGAGTCAGTTGTGCCGGACTCTTCGGGGCAGCGGCGAGGGAAATAGTCGGTGCGCGAACATAAATATGGCCTCGCGATCATTGCAAAGTCATTCCCGAGTTGTGTCGCAGGCATTCACCGCTAAAAGTAAGTTTTCCTTTTAACTTATCGTTTAATTGAGCATTTTGCTTAAGGCATGAATACTCTGCGCTTATAATCACTTACAATCATCTCGTACCATTGTGAACAAACAGGCAAAGGTGTGTTTCTGGGCGTACCATATAAGCGAGACGCTATGTGTCCACGGGTTTCTCAATGCATATATCAATGCAACATTTTTACGATTGAAAATTAATTTTAAACAGTCAGTTCCCACTATAAACGCTTTTGCTTTTCGTGCTTCTCTCTATAGGAATGATGGTCAAACTACTTGCCCTTCTTCTTGTACTCGGCCTCGTGGCGACTGTGGCCGCCCAATTCGGCTACGGTGGTTATGGCGGCAGATATCGCGGTTATAGCCGCATATACGGAGGTTATGGCCGCAGATACGGGGGTTACGGCGGGTACGGCCGCCCGTACGGCGGTTATGGACGCGGTTTTGGTTATGGTAGATATTACGGGTAAACGCTATTTATTATTGGATTAATATTGACGATGCCGAAATCGTTCGATGAATCGATTGTCTAATTGGCTTTCCAACGAATATTACCAACGACAAGTTTTCTATGTACAGTTGTAAAATAAATCTTTATTACGTTTAAATCTATTTAGAAAGTAATACGTGCTGTTCTTTTTTTTGTTTGCACGCGAGCGTATGTGTGCACGCTATATTATAATACAAATCTGAACAGATTTAGGAAAATCAGTTTCGCTCAGTGTAGACACATTGGATGTATGTATATAGATCGCACACAAATCTAACAAACAGGACGGTTGTTTAGTCTTTTACTACTGAAGATGTTCGTTCTTTAGAGCATCACCGGTAAAAGCTTCGGGATTCTTTTTCTGACTATTCTGTCATCTCATCTTTTCGCATGAGGTATACGCTGTTTATTCAATTGTATAATGTAATAAAAAAAAAAATTTGTATTTGCTATAATTTACCTGTCGGAACATTGAGCCTTTTAATGCTTTAAAGTTTTTGGTAAGTTACAGAGTTACTAATGTATGAGAGTTCACTCTTGCTTCGTTTCAATAACCCATGATATAAATTTAAGGAAACATAATAATGGTGGGGCAGTTGGATGGAAAAGTTATAACAACATAACTCTATCGAACGGTACTTTTTGTACCCATTTTAGCCAGCATTACTTTGATAATGAAATAATTTAGGTCATAGCTACTAGAAGATCTTTTAACCATTATGTATTACTCAGATATCGGACATCGTCAAAACTGGGACATCTTTTTCTAAGCCCAGAATTATTAATTTACGCTTTTATCTATCTATTGTTTCTATTTATTGTTATGTCGACCCTTCATTCGTGGCAAAGTTATTTTATAATAGAGGAAACATAACCGAGGAAAGTGACGAATCTTCTTTCATTGTCATTCTTCTATTAAGAGCATTTTGTCACGTTCTTTATCTAAAGCAATAATGATTATTTTGATGATCGATTTTTCTCCCCTTAGTTTACGGTTACTCTTACATTACTTAATTCACTGAAAAGTCAGACCAAAGAGCAGGTTAGCGATCGTGAAGCGAAGCATTATATGTTGCCTTTTGGAACGATGTGTTTTGTTAGTTAAATGGCTGTGGGTTTACGGACGTCTCAACTTGTCCTTGTCTGTGGGAATAGTAGATAGAAGTCTCCCTCCCAAATTTGAGAATGTCGGGAGCTGTGTGCAAAAATGTACACGTAAAATTTCCACTGAAGATTTTTGCTGCACTATAACCACGAACTGATGCACTGTCGTCATCGGTCAATAATGAGTTTAGAGACAATAAATCGTCCAATAATTAAGTTTCTGCTTCTCAAAAGTGGGTGAGTACACCTCAGAACTTCAAATGGACCTACGATTTGTTCCCGACGGTTTTGAGCAAAACACAGTGTAGGCAATATACTTTCGATCAGCCCAGTATAGGATTCCTTGAAGTACGTATTATAAGGTAGTAACGAAAAACACTTGAGGTCAAGAAGAGAAGCAAAAAAATTAGCTCGTCACGAACTGAGTGTAGGACAGATGAAAGCCCGTGTTGCGTACTCTGCAAACGATTTGCGCAACTATTACCAGCAAAAAGAGCGCTTCAGCGTGTGCTATCACCGTAGACCAGGCATCGTAGAGTCAGTACAGTACATGAGAAATACTCGAGAGGGAGAGAAAAGGACTTTTTGGGCAAAGCCAGTTAGATACGGGTTTAAGCCTACTATTTTCACTCGCTTATGAGATATCTCTTGAAAATGAAACCGACGATGTTCCCACATATTTTAAATCCCTGACGAGCCTCATAGATGTGCGATATTATAATCGATAGTGCACAGTGTGGTTACTTCACGACAATGCCCGATTTGGTCGACACGCTTCAATCACTTTCTGAAACAAACGAAGCAGATCCGGCGCTTCAAAGTGTAAACTATAAAGGAGAGTGCATTGAACATATATCTGCCTATATATTGTTATTTTTTTATATAATTTAAATAGTATTCGAGCTTTTCGACTGGCTAAAACGGTTTGGACAGCTATGATAAAATTGAATTTCGAAGACATGCTTTACCGGAGGCCACAAAATAACTGACGACAAAAACAGTTAATTGATTCATATAAATTAATTAAAACTTTATACGTGGATGCCTTTGCAATGTTAAATCAATGAACAGATGTTGCCAGATCGATCAATTTTATCAAACCTCAGGCGATTTTTAATAAACTTGTTTATCAGAGATGGAAACACCACGGAATAAAGAAGGCGCATTATTTGAAGTGAGACCGATATTAAATAACTATTTGCCCACCAACGTAGCCCATGCGATTGCAGTTATACTGATAATTATGTCGATAGCAAAAATACAATAAATTGTGTCGTAACGGTTACTACTGTTGCATAGATTATTGCAATCATCGGCATGACGTCTCAAGGTCAATGCACCTGAACAGTGAGACCTTAACGTTTCACATAAGGCCAACGGTGCGCATTTTCATTTATTTTATATTGGTATTTTCACTTGTTGAGGATAGCTCAGCTTCATCTTCGTTCTTTGTTTTAATTATGAACACACACGCAAATTGTATTTATTTTTATCCAAAACATCAATAACTCCTTTGTTATTCGCTCGTCAAGAAATAGCCCCTGCTATAATTTACATGTTTGTCCAGTTTGTCGAAAGTGAAACGAGCATACAGAACAATCGTAAACAACCATAAGCAATACCTACTTTCAGATCTCGCAGCAGGAAAATTCACACGAGCTGCAGATAAGTTCATCTTATTTTTCAGTGGCACAAACCGATAGCTTTTGTTTCTTTATGTCGTATTTTTATATATCTGTTGTTCTTCCAATTTTAGCTTTTTTTTTTTACATGTAGTCTACCGATTAAGTTTCTTACAATGAGATCACGGGACTGTTAGCTAACAGTATTCATTCATTTAGACACGAAATGGTTGATTTCGTCAAAAATATTGACGCTCGCTTCTCTAAGTATTCCGAAATATTTTGCAATTGAAACGCAAATAAATTTATACCACATTTGTTTAAATATATTATACTTGGGAACGTAAATCACAAGATGTCTCACACTTTGTTTCGAAAATGTTGCTTTTAACTATTTCAAATTTTCACTGACGTCAGTTAAGTTCAAGTCAAGTTTAGGTCTAGTTCATCTATACTCAAGGTCAAAGTTTAAATTCGTTGCAATTATTTTATCACCCTGAAGGAGTATTTCTGGTTTTTTCGTCCCAGTTAATCTTGCTACTCCGTTGCAATTTCTCGTTAAAGCCCTTCGATCGCTTAGGTACTTACTACATAGTCTGAGTTATTCTATTACTCTATAGCGTTATCTTATTCTCATATCTCGCTAATTCGATCACACTGCTTTACAGTGATACCTTCCAATACCTTACTATTATAGTTAATTTCCTCCAGTGTCATGCTCAAGTAATCCCGTAATGCTGTGGCAGGTGCCTCATACGCCTATATAAATATCCTCAATTGTGCATTTGCAAAATTTAATCAGCAAAGAAGCATTAGGCAGCTACGCACTGTAAAAACATATTTTTACTTACTATTGCATAGAGTTCGCAAAAAGAATCCTGTTTTGCAAATTATTAACTCTTGTTGATAAAAGTGTTCAAAAATGAAGTGTGTTTTTCAGACTTACATACAAGTCCATAACCTTTGTTTTCATATTCGAGCATGAAACCGATTTTTCAACACATGTCGCTTTTATTATAGGCATTATTTTTTAAGGCAAGCAGCTGTGTACGAAAGCTTTCAAAAATGTTTATATTTGTCTTTAAAGTGGTCATCAGTTACTCACATATCTATTCACAAACACTTATCCACTTAATGGTATAGAACAACAGTCATATTACCAAAAAAATATTTGCATAATATTTATTCGTTATGAGATCTTCGGTTTTCTATAAAGAGCGCCTTTATTTATTATTATTAAAGGATAGTATTTGTACGTAACCGAATCTGCATTCGGTTGTTCGCAGTAGTAACGTTGAAATTCTTTCAACATTATTACATACGCTAAATTTAATCCTTTTTTAGAGCTGCCGTTTCCCGACTTTAGCTGAACGCTTTGTTAGCGCATCTGAATTGTATCGAAAATATCTTCTTCTAATAAAATCATGGGCAAACAGTTTCATATAGAACAGGGGGTCATCCTACGTAGAGTGGAATCTTTTCGAATTAGCCGCTGAAAATATGCGCCTCTAAGGTCGGAGCTTCGCTAGCTAGCTAGAACCATCTATATTATCAACGAGAAAAAGAGAGAGGCCGCTGGTGCCCTCTCCACGATAAGCGTCGATGTAAACAACGCAAGTATTTTCATTGAAAAGAATAACACGTGTTCGAATTCTGCGTGAGAGCCGGACTACATAGCTTCATTAGAGCGAAACTTCACGAGCTCAAATCCGTCCATGACTGAATTTGATATTCGTGTACAGAAAGTTTTTACAACGAATTCCAAGAAACAGAAGTGCCAATTTTTTATTGTATAGCAGTACCAAAGGGTCGGCCCAACGTACATCTTAAAAGGTAAGAATTGATAGCAACTGACAGCGGGCTCGTATATAGAGCATAGAGATATTTAAACGATGGCAGTTCATATACGTGAAATTTTTGTCGTAAATAGAAAGAACGGCCTTCCATTTGGGCAGATGAAAATACATTTAAACCTGTGAAAACTAAGCGCACGCTGTTCTTTAAGAAACATTAAGGGCACATTTTGAAAATTCCCGTATTTAAATTCAAAAATAAGTGTAATGGATTTTATCACGGTTAACCAAAAGGTCACAGTATGAATCAAGTGTTTTATGAGCAACGGTTGCTATAAAAACTTCTTGAGTACGACAGGTTCTGAGAACCCTGGCAATAACCGCAATAGAATTCGTGTTGTCCAAGTAGTTGAAATTATCAGAAACCTTGTTTTACGGGTAAACGTAGCCATTAAACCCGTTAGAAGTATAGTAAAACTGATAATAAAGAAAACTACCTATTGAGGTGATCGAACCCAAAAAGCGCGTCGTAGTCTTTACCACGAATTTTAAAAATGATGCACAAATCTCATCCACAAAATCACATCACATAGATATACCGGACGTTCGATTGTTTAGTCTGTGGCCGTTCAAAATATCTTTCATCTGCTTTCACGGGCCAAACCTTAATCCCATTTACTCATACGTTCATTCTACTTTTTTAAATTTCTCCGCAATTTAGTCCAGTATGATGCCAGAGAAGAAACGCAAAGTCGAAAAATACGAACAGGCTGAGGACAATGAAGAGGCCAGAAAACAGCCCAAAGTAATCCCACATTTGAAAAATCAGGAGCAACGACTCATCGTTGTTTTAGAGGGCGCAAATCTTGAGGTAGTGTGCATTAGCAGTAAGACTATTTAGAAGCTGTTTCTGTAGATTAGTTACTAATGCAATTTATAATTTGTAAAAATATCTTAATCTATGGCTTATATCGCGTATGCAAGGTAAAATTAATCATAATATAACCCAAGTAAGTGTGCTCTCTCTCTAGATGATCTAGCTAATCCTAATTTTAATTTCAAACAATATTCAACAAATGCTCCCTCAAGTAATGAAATTTAATATCGAAGTTTAAAGTTACGGTATATTCTCTTTATATAATCATAATATAGATATATATATATTATGGTATACATCTTTAGTGCAGTAACATATATTGAGTTATGGCCTGCTTACAAACTGTGTTGAAATCACATCGATTATACAGATATATTTCTACAGAACATTTTTTCTTTGGCGGTTATTAATAGGTGATTAAAGTTGGTGAGCGTTTCGAGCTACTAAATTGTGATGACCACCTGAAGCAGATGAAAAAACATGGAAAGGATCCGGCACATGCGCGTCCGGATATTACACATCAGTGCTTACTAATGCTTTTTGACTCCCCTCTCAATCGGGCCGGATTACTGCAGGTATGTCCCACTGACCACGAGACAATAAGTACGCGTAAGAGCTTATATAAGGTTCTTGTTCATGGGATCTGCTAAATTTTCGAGCCAGTGTATTCTTTGTAGGTCGATTCCATTGCAGAGTGATGCCCACATTGATAATGATAATTACAGGACAACCAAGTGAGGATAATTATTTTAGATCGCTACAAGTATGGCAGAAAATACAACACTTTGCTATCAAATATTTCATACGAATAAAGCAAAATGTTGTTGACGCATGAATTTATACAACCAATAATTTTATGTACGAGGTTCTAGCTGAGCTGAGGCATTGATACAGCGCAATATTAGTAAACGTATCTTTCATTGAAGCGTGATCCAGCTAAGAAAATACAGTAAATAAGGTGTTAAAAGGTTGAAAAAGACAGAAAATAAGGTGATTGTTTAGGCACCTTTTTTCTGCGAAGTAAAGATGTTGGGCTTCCGTAAACTACAATGAAGCTAGCATTTATGTACAGATCGTGTCATCAGTCTGATCGCTGTTGTCTGTCTAGGTAGAAAACGCAAAGGAAAACTGCGAAAGCATTTTTTTAAGCATGAGGAAATGCGATTTGTTTTACTTTGTTATATTTCAGGTATATGTACATTCATCGAAAAACGCCCTCATAGAAATAAACCCTCAAACTCGAATTCCACGAACATTTAAGCGTTTCGCTGGACTCGTAGTTCAATTATTAAATAAGGTTCGTAACTTGAATACGTATGTAAATAATTAACTAGCGTTAATAAATCTATTACTCTACTTGATAAGTGAATTGAGATGGCCTAGATAAACACACATATTGCATTTAACTTAATTTCTTTGTCTAATTCTATGCTTGTCATTACATAAAAAGCGATTATTGAAACCAGTTAATCAATTAAATGAAGCGCAAAAATATTGTTTGCCCAATAAAGCTAATTCACCTTGATACACTCATCTTATAGATCATGTTGCAAAGGATAAAAACATAAAAATGCATAAAATTACTTGTTCAATATTTAATATTTTTTATATTATTTATAGTGCAAATTATGTCAACCATCTAATAAAGGAGCTAAAAAGCTCAACTTTTATCAACAAATACGGGACATAACTAGGAAAATCCTGAGAGCAAACAAGACCACCTTTTTTCTAGCTGCGGCTTCTCCATTCACATAGATGAGCGTTCGGGCGGCGGACTCTTCAGTAAAGCTGATGAAGATCATTAAGAATCCAGTTTCTGACCATCTGCCAATTGGGTGTAAAAAGCTCACGATGTCATTTCATGCTGAAAAGGTATTTTTCACTTCAGTTTACTGATAGTTTATGCAACCTTTATGGCAGCTCAATAACAATATGATGCAATGTCCAATGACTAAAGTAAATGGCGTAATGCTGGGTGAATAAAATGCTTTAACACAGAACGAAATACTTGTATAGAAAATAGGATATAAGAACGAAAGACAATATCGCAGTCTTAAAGACGCGTTCTGTATTTTATAATCGAATGATTTTTAACAATAGATTCTTCCTCGCTGCTTCATGTTGCTCTTTTACTCGAAGACTGTACATCCAAGAGAATTGGTACCCGCGAGCGGCGAACCCGTCGTGCTGGTGATCGGCGCGATGGCCCATGGATCAGTGGATGTTGACTATACAGAAGACACATTTTCTATATCTGACTATCCGCTATCAGGAGCATTGGCCTGCTCTAAGATTTGTACAGCTTTCGAAGAAAAATGGGGCATCCTTTAGTCAGGCATATTCAGACATCAGCTCGTAAACAGTGGTTATAATTACTTTTGCTATCTAGGCGATGCGCAATATTATTTTAAGAAAACACGCAACGTCATCTTGAATCAGCTTCTAGGGTTTTTTTTTCTGTTAGCCTGATACGTTTGTGTTACCATAACGACGAAAGTGACGAAAGTAATAGATATCTATTATAAAGCTGGCAGAAAGCAGCACCACTAGTGGCTTCAAAATTATGCAAAATACTGTATAAAAACAGAACCATATTGAATTACCAATGTTCTAAGTAATTTAATGTACAACGAGTATTGTGTGTACAGGCTATGTATTTATATATAGTTGGTTGTTTCATTTTTTTAATAAATATTGAGGTAAAAAAGAACATATATTAGCAATCATTAAGTACGTATTAAGCTATAATTCGCGCTTAATCCCACAAGAACCGAACCTCTCCATTGTTCGTTCACCTTACGTTAACATAGCCCTGAAAATCGAGAATTAATAATAAAGCTGAAAATTCAAGTTATAACTAAATGTGACTATTATTTGACTTATTTATCGTAAACCGATTTTCCAGGTCATACATGAATCTGTTCTAAATAAGCTACCCAGATAGTCGTGGAATTGAGCAAGAATATTTCGTTTTTTAAAAATGGCTCAGTAAAAAGCAGCGCTCGGTAAAGAAACGGTAAAGGTGTTTATTACACCAAAATATATTATTTACACTTTGAAACGTCGCATGGTAATGACTCTAGAGTTGATCATGTTGTTGTTTTTACCCAAAAAGCTGGTAACCCTAAAAACATAATTGGTAGAAAAACCGCTGATAATGATCACTTTGTCAGCACAAAGTTTGATTTAATATTAGAGATCCAACAAGATAGTTGCAGCTTGCCATCTATTAATTAAAGGGTTACGTGCGCCGCTTTAAGAGCATCCACAACCCAAGAGGGATAGTTTTTGTCAGGATAAGCTTTTCCCATGAAGTCTTTGATGAATTCCGGGAGTCGATCCTCAATAATAGCTTCTCGTATTGACGCCATCAACCGCATCTGTAAAATACAAAAAGTCGGGCCCACTTCGTTAAACCATCACCGTATATGGTTGTTTCATATATAATAGTGCCTAAATAGTGCGTAGAAAAAACTTGCCACGTAAATGAGCTTTGCCCACGTTTCAAAAGGCAACATTTGTTTATATGCAACCAAGGTACCATTCGAACAACAACTTTTAACTAACAGTATGCTGCATTAACAGAAACCCTATTTTTGGCACAAATTGTACCTCTGCTAGAGGACGACAACTAGCCAAAAGGTACCAGAGGAGCACTACTAACAACGAAAACATTGTATTACGCAAAATGAACGGATATTCGAACTTATGCGCTGAACAAAATGGTTTACATGCTAGTCCAACAGCTATTTTGTTTTGTTAGGAGATTTCTTTTTTAAATCATTTAAAATATTATTGTTAATTTTGTAGCATGATTCTGTCACGGAAGGTCATCCTGTTTACGTGTTCAAATATTCAAGGTGCGCACCTAGGAGATCAAAGTGAACTCGAAAGCCAAGTACAAAGAGCATCACAAAAACTGACAAAAAATAATTGTAAGTATTTAGGATAACATTAGTATTTCGATGTTTGCTTGTTAGCTAGCAAACGGTGAAAGAAATTGGTTTTTCAAAACTTCTGTAGTTCACCAGTTAGGCAGTAGACACAGTTCAAGAGTAGGATGTGGCGTAAAGCATCTTACACAAAAAGCAGCTTAGCCGATCCATGGGATATCGCCCAAAGTTGATACTGATTGCGAGGCAACATATTAGAGCTTCAATGTAAGCGGCTGCAGGTAATGTATCGTCTAGGATAGCTGCAGGTACTTATGACAGATTTTCTGTTTTTATCTACTGCTTGTCAAAAGATATCGGTCGTAGAGAAAGAAGATTATGCCGCCAATAACGAAAACGATAAATTTGTGTTCTTGGCATTCAGAGCAGTTTCGTGGGTATGTCGCTGGCTCTGAAAAGGCTTATAGATTTTCCTGTAAATCTCCAATGCATTTAAACATGTTATTGTCCGTGTAGATTATCGAATACACCCGTGGGGGCGTTCCGAGTCGTTGGCGGTCCCAGACAAACACCTTTGAAAATTTTATTGAAATTCTTAGCTTGAAGTCAGAGAGAATGCACAAAATACCAATGATCCTTAAAAATTGTGCAACGGGCTTTAGAGCCTGCTACCTATGCACAAAGTTCTGAAATTTACATAACAATACATCCTAACGCACAGTTTCGACAGTACATCGTAAATTCAAAAGATAGCCACACTTCTTTTTTTCTTAATTTAGTTCAAATTAATTTTTCTTATTAGTCTGAGGACTAGGTGACATAAGTCTAAAGCCAACTTGATTAGATGTTAGAACGTCGTTTAGTTCTAGAAAAAAGTTTGAACTATCATTTAGGAACGTTGATTGGACAGCAGCTTTCAGGATCTCTCATGAAGCCCATTGTATTAAACCCAGGTCCCGTTTGGAGTATATGAATGCGTTTCTCTTTCTCGTAATGATTGCTTCAGGTTAATTACATAAACTAGAAAAGATTTCTGACTAGGGCTTTTTTACCTTAAAAGACAAGAACTGTAAAGTTTGTACAGTTTTCTACGCACCGCCACCGTTCGCATGAAAAATTTGATAGCATTGTTGATAGATACACTATTAACTCTAGAAGAAGATGTCAGAATTGTTGCACATCTTCAAAAATAATAATATTCAATTACCCGAGCGCATTTATTCCAAGGCTATAACGATTAGAATTAATAAGTCTTAGTCAAAGGCATCCATATACGACCATTAGCATAACTATAATACTGCATTTACTCACCTGAAAATTGACGTTGTGAATAGAAACAAGGTGACATGCAATCGTTTCTTTTCGGACAATATGGTGTAAATATGCCCTTGTGTAATTTTTACAGGTGGAACAATGACACGCTTCGTCAATAGGTCGTGTATCATTTGCAAACTGCGCATTTTTAAGACTTAGTTGATGTCCTCCTTCGAGCAGTGCGCATCCAAACCTAGCTGTTCGAGTTGGGAACACGCAGTCAAACTGGTCACAACTAAAGAAGAAAAAAAAATTGAACTTCCTTTTCGCTTTTGGCATACCCAGCAATCATAGCACTTATTATGATGTGTATGTATAAATAAAGCCAAATAAGCCCTGCTTAGACCTGAACAAAGGATGTAATACCGATTTTGCGCCAATGATAATAAATGAAAAGCAAATTTACGTACCCTAACGCGACGCATACAACAAGATCAACCGCAAAGCCAACACCCATAAGATATCTTGGCTTATCGTCTGGTAAAAGGTTTGTAGAAACATGCACCATTTTCCAAAAGTCTTCCTTCGTTTCCCCTCCACTTAGTCCTCCGATTGCGTAGCCAGAAACGTCACGCTCTAGGAGTTCTGAAATAAGTTGTGCATGATCAGATATAATACGTATACAATAATATGTTTCACCGTAAAATGCATAAAGTATGCCAGTCATGGTAGGAACAAAATTTTATATAGGAAATACGACGATATAGGAGGTAATATTTTAACTTATTTGTTCTGGATTGATAAAACGGATCTCCATTATATAGATAAATTCCCACATTGCCAAAATATTGACTAAAAAAGTAAACCAACGTAGCATAGGAATTAAACTTGAGATTTTCTCTTGCTATGAGAGTACTTAAATTTTCACACTACATGTTTACACTACATCTGCATTGAGTATAGAGGCACAACTATGTCTAAGCATTTTCTTGAAAAAGAAAAATATATGGATTTGGGCCTCACGTTATGCTAATTTTTTTCGGGGCAATACTTTCAAAATATGATCATATAGTTACCTCATACGTTTCACCAAATACAATGTCGATCTTTAACATTTTTACGTAGAATTACACCCACACCTTTTGCGCAGTGTTTCCTGAGGTCTGCATGAAGTCCACCCTGTATAATTGGATAGAGATTCTGTCGATCCTTATTTTGATGTGCCCGTAGACTGCGGTCAAGCCATCTGTAATTAATATCAATGGTTAGAAGTACTGCATTATCTCTACATTTGATCTTTCGCTCTAAAGTAGGTAGGATAAAGCTTAATTTTGTGCCTTTGAAACTTTTATTTCGGGACCACAATAAATTAAATGCCCAATTTTAAAAGCTAAATCATCACATTTAATTACAGGAACCCGTCTACGTTCAGTAACCAAAAAACAACGTGATTTAAATGTGTGTGCATATAATTCATATTCAGGCTTGAACAATGGCTTTGTTGACGCTAAAAATATTTGGAGTTACAAGCAATTTTTTGTCTATTTGATGAACTCGAGCTTGACTGCCAATTGAACACGATTATAGAACAATAACTTTCTCTTGCTTTCGATAAGCTCATAGATATTCAGAACTTAGATCACATACAGCTAGTAAAATGCATGATCTGCCCCACCAACAGAACAAGACCAATGGAATTTTCTGTAAGAAGGATAGCAGCTTAGTTAATCTTCCAGCAAAATAGACTGACGCAGAAGTTCAATGGGGTCTAAGTCGAGGCAGTTGCTAAGCGCAGTTTACATACTTTTGTACTTTTCCCTAAAGCCGCACACTCGTATCCCTATAGAAGCAGTCTTTGTGGAGAATGTAGAACGTATTTCATGGTATGTCAGCATGT
Organism: Varroa destructor; assembly: GCF_002443255.2. Lineage (NCBI taxonomy): Eukaryota > Metazoa > Arthropoda > Arachnida > Mesostigmata > Varroidae > Varroa > Varroa destructor. The sequence continues at coordinate 36,016,757 of NW_019211454.1, forward strand.
ATAGTAATTATCATTCTCTTAACATCAATATAAGCCGGAAACAAAAACAGTACCGTATACTTCGATGCATGGCAATTTCAACACGATTACGATCTGTTACGGTGCTTGAAACAACATCATCCAGTTGCATCATTATGTCTGCTCCAATCGAATTCTGAATTTCCATTGACTTTTCAGGACTAAGCATAATCTCTGCGTTATCGTATGGTGAAATGAACATGACACCCTCTTCTGTTACCTTTGATAGCTTGATCAAGCTAACCATTTGAAAGCCGCCACTATCCTGAAATTAGAAGTAGCTATATAATATATATAAAGGTATAATTTCGGTTAGTTAAGAAATTGGGCATTGTTGTATGATTATAATCTACACCTATGATGGTTCTCTAATTGGTATAATCCTTGCAGGTTCCCGTGAATTCTTGAATAGTCTTCAATGGAAACAGTAACGCGTATCATGTTTTTCAGATGCAATTTTTCAGAGAGCGGAAGCGAATTACTAAGATACTTCTTTGCGCTAGTAGTATATTTGTTAATCGGGACCGTAAGGGAATATTATATTCATTTCAGCCCCAATGAAACCTGCTTTCCAACTTACGGTGAGTAGAGCATTATTCCATCGCATAAATTTGTGGAGACCGCCGGCTTTGTTAATGACTTCTGTGCCAGGTCGCATCCCCAAGTGGTAGGTATTTGCGAGAATCAGGTTACAATTTTGCGCTTCAATCTGAGCAGGTAACATGCCTTTGAGGGTGCCCTGGGTGCCAACAGGCATAAATACAGGGGTATCTACCTTAGCATGCGGCAGTGTAAGAACTCCTAAAAATATGAAAATTTATATCCTAGTAATAACAACAAGAAAATCTACTCACATTCTGTGAGCCACACAAAGGTGGCACTATCTAATCTAAATTATTATCCGTTTTCACTGAATACCTGTCAATCTGTATTGCGCATTTTAGGTTGCCCATGAAAATAACCTAAGGATTCGCACAAATCCGGTGCACATTTCAGCTAGACAGGCTGCTCTCCGTATAATTTGTACTTTAGTCTCCCTCACTCTTTATACTACGTCTATTTTCTGTCGTACAATCGGTTTACCGGCTCGTGCTTTTGTTATCGAGCATTTTGCGATAACTTCAAACTGTAAAGGATGCTTAGACTTCGGGCCCATTGCGAAATTTTTCGGTACTAGAGCAGATGACACAGCGAGTGTTCGCGAGCGAAAATTCCGTACAATTGGTAACAACAGTGCAACACCAGGTTCGTCTGTTTGATCAGTTTTACAATCTACCACATTAGTGGCGGCCTTGCAGCCCGTCGAATATCACCCTTCATCCACATCGATAAACATGTTGTTTATATCGGTATTAATGCGGCAAGCCTACCAGCAATGATAGCAGACGATTTCAGCGCGAGCATCAAGCTTATTATTGGAGAGGGCACGAGGAAGAAAACTGGAGCAGAAGTCTTCATAGGAAGAAGTCACGAGAGTTGAACATCATGATATTAATATAGTTATCGCACTTTATTTTATTCAGTGTCTAATAAAACCGAATAAATTATGACTTCGTTAATAAGCGTAATTAATTAAAAACGTATATCATTAAAATTAGCAAAGCGAAATTAATTTCCAAAATAAAAAAAAAACAATTCAGTTGTGATTAGTAATCGGATGCATCAGTAACTCACTTTCGCTTGACTAATGAAATACTATAGCTATATGTATATATTTTTTGTAATAAGTTGTACTCTACTTGAATGTCTAGCTTCGAGGAACTCAAACAAAGCGTCTTTAATTGCCTGCAGGCCCGTAGGATTTTATTCAAATGAATAGATGGATTTCCGACGTACATTTTTTATTTTGCTAGCCCTTAGCAGCGGAGAAGTGAATAAACTAGTTATATGCGATGGTGGTCGTACGGTCGGTGTGCAGGTAATGTTTTTCATAATATAATTCCAGACGCTATATTCAGATTGGCCCCAGCATTTTTACATGGCTCTGGGAAAAATAGTCTCAAAATGGCAGTACGAGTAAACGTGAACCCTTGCTCACCCGTTAATATAAAATTTTATCTATAAAATATTGTTGCTGTGATAAATGCAATCTTATTTTGTTTATTTAATCTCTTGCGCGTATGGCCATTTTTAAGGTACATGCGTTCTGCAGCGTTCATGTATGTGCTTTGATTACAAGCAAATTGCATATATAATTTTCCAAATTAAAAACAATAATTAAATATGAGCGAAGAGTTCATTCATTGAACCACGTTCATCTGGCGGCATGAATAACACCTTTTGGCTACACTGTCGGTACGCTCCAACTTTAATGTCGTCGACAGTTGTGCGGATATCCGAAGAGCGTCCACGGCGCCATATACCTCTTTAACTGAGGTTGACTTGACGTCTGTTGGTGGTGTTAAAGAACCGTCCCAAAAGCAATATCCACATAAATCACATGTTACGCTATTTGTTGACAGAGCCGAGACTTTATCGGCTGTTCGCCAAATAGTCGGAACCGTACTCGGGAATTCTGCCTGTAGACCGTTCACAAAGTCCCTAGTTAAACGTTGGATACCAGCCGGTAACTTGGGTGTTACTGGTACGGGTAAGTCGCCTGAGAACAAATATTTTTCAATCTGTAAATAGTCAGAGAACAATCAGAGAACAAACGCGAAACAAATTAATTATTGTTGTTTTCAAGTCTTAAATAGAAGGAGTTGAGCTGCAAAGCAAAATGATTCAAATCATAAAAGTCATGTTTACTAGTCAGCTGAAGTAAATTATCAAAAAAAGCTTCGGGTCAATAGTTATTATGAATTTATGATCAGAATGTATACTTACTTACGTCTCTGCCACTTTACCTCTACTATTGTTGCTATAACGGCTCAGAATGCGGGTAAAATTTTAGCAATATGTACCACTTGTGACACTCACATACTTAATTAAGTTCTCAAACGGACGTTGCAATGAGTCAAATTCTCGTAGATCTAGAGAAAAGTAAATTCTTTTTCTATTTGCTTATTTCATAAAAGCCGATTGGTGTTTCAGTGCTTTGCGTTCTGCTAGTTCACTGTTCTGACAAACATTTTGATCTGGCGCATGATATGAAACCAATACAACGCGTAATGTAATGGTTAGGTTAGGTTATGTTTATACGCTAATAATACCTCCTCATCAGAAAATTCTCTCAAAGGTCGAAGCAGAGTGACGCCATCCCGTTCAACGCTAAGCCCGGTAATATCAGGGAGTTGGCACCCTCGACCTAGGGCTACCGATATCAACATCTGTTGGGCCAAATCGCCGCCCGTCTCGCATGTGAACACCTATGACCAGATTTAAAGAGTAAAAAATAATTGTTTATCATCAAGATAATTTATCAAAATTCTTTTGAATCTAGTTCCTGTAGAGCCATCGATTCTGAATAGCTGACAGATACGCATGCATATTTTTCTAGTTTTCAGTTAAATAAAGCTCAAAACTTATAAATATATTATTAGTGGACATTTGCTCAATACAAGTCCCATTGATCAATATATGTCTGGTTTCTACATTTAATGCTATAAACAAATAGAACAAAATACCAACTTTGTTAAAAGAATTGGCCTTGGCAAATTGGATAACGGCCTTGAGTGCCTCGATGGCCTGGTGAGCCATGCGAAGGGTGGAGTTCCGCTGGGGCGGAGTGTCTACTGGCGAAGTAACACGGTGAAGCTGAGCAGAGGATCCGAAATTTGCCAGGTCGATGCTTTCTGAAAATTTGATCAAAAAATGTTTAAGATCAATTACGTCAAGCTATACGCACACATTATTTGTAAAATTGATCTATCCTGTTAGATTCTTTGAGACATACTGAAAATGTTCAGTATGTATAAGTTTATCACTACATGTTGTTGTAGCATACGTTTGTGTGTCTTTACCTTGTTGTCCATCGATGATGGCATATTCGAAGTCGAACTGAAGTTTTTTATGTAGTGTATCTTGACGGCTCTCTTCAAGTAGTGCTACAGCTGCAACAGCGCCTAGCGGAGGCGATAACCAAACCAGAACACGATCACCCGGAATAATCTTTTTCGATTTGCCTATTGTGGCTCTGTATGCAAAAATAATTCAAATACTGTCATTCGAACAGGTAATATATGATGATAATTATAATTAATAGCAATTCAGTAATAGTTTTCATTCAAATACCTGAATTTGTGTCGACAAGTTTCTTGGTAACAGGACAAACAGTATCCATTGACGCGTCTTATAACCAGTACTGCTGGGCCCTGACAGCAAGTACAGTTTCGGGTTTTGGCGGCTTGCGCCTCATCCAGGGGATGCTGAAGTAGCAATTCAGGATTACCAGAGTTCGAGCACATCGCGTGGATGCAACCGGAAGCGATTAATTTGGAACGAGTAATTGTTGGCAGGTGTACTGTATAGATAACGTCCTATTACTCTTACAGTAAGCTCTTTGCATTCTCAACCATTGTCAAGCATGACTGGTACGCATTGAACTCCAGATCAGTCTAACAATAGTATTTTGATATCTACTCACAGCCATTAAAGATTCAGTTCACTGGACTGAATTTCAAGTAGCGAACGTTTGATCATTTCGATACAAAGCTGTCTATCACACAGAAAACTTGCAGACCGGGTAAGCTTTATACGGCAAGAAAACAAGCTCTATCTTCTACACGCCAAAGTTATAAAATTAATAAGAGAACAACAATTAAAGAATTCTTGTCATAGTTTTGACTACATTTTACGAAAAATTAAACGAAACGCCTATTTTTGTTTTATTTCGAGATTCTCCCGCTTAGCAGTACCAATGGTATATGTGAATCGAATCCAAACAAGAGACATAGCTAGTAACTTCACAGCCAAGCTACCTGTTTGCGGAGTGATATTGTGATGATACCACGAAAATAATCAAATAGTTGAAAAGCGCCGCCGTGCTGGCATATTATCGGCGTCGGCTACCGGCTAGTTGTAATCGATGTATCCTAAGACTGAGCTTTTTCAATTGAACTCGACTAACGGGCGGATCTAGATTGCTGTGCATAATGAGAGAGTCGACAATAGAAGAAGGGGCGATCGGTGCGATAAACATGCAAGCAGGTTACCATGTGCGATACCATGCCACTGAGAATTTATAAAATTAATCAGTTTATTTATTTATAAGAGAATACGTTCCGCTAGCTAAACTTTGTACGCAGTTTATTATAAATCGTCGCGCGGGTAATTCCACTAAGCGCTAGCATAAAATAACCAAACCCGCTGAGACTTCAAAGATTAAAACTTGTAACTAGGTGATATTTTTAATATTCCTTTGTATTTGAATTTTTATTATTGCATGCTTATAATTACTTTATCATATAATACTATGTTTTAATTATTGGTTCAATTAGTGCTTTTAAACGTCATTTGCATAAAGACTGTAGAACAACGTGCGTCGCATTGATTTTCTTATGAATAATCTTCTAGTATGTACAATCATTCTGCACCTAGAACTCCAATTAGGGCGAAATATTGGTTTTCAAAACTGAGTTTTCTTACTATTCGTTTTTAAGTATCTCGTGCACAGAAAATTCTGCCAAATCTTAACAGAACCTTGCTTAGCAGAAAAGTGAGGTAAAAATTAATCCTCAACTGTATAGAACTAAGCGGTTACTATCAACATTATGATTATATTCGTTACAAGGAGGCTTTACTGCACATCGTTGTATTTTCTTCCAGGATTGGGTTTTTTGTTTCAGAACGTTAGAAGCTGTTGGAATGGTACATATGTTGACCTTATACTCTTTTGAACCTGAACGCAGCAGTGAGCTACAACTATATGAGATTGATACACGCTGCTGTCTCTGACAAATGGCTCCGAGTGCTCAATTTAAGAATAAATATGAATTTCGACAGCTATCACGTGTGACAGGATAATTACTTGATCAACTCATGCACGCTTCAACTTCGTCTGGTGTATTTTTAGAAAAAAAACAGGTTAACAAAATTGAAATCATCTATTATGTCTTCTATAGGTGTTGAGGGGATTCAATAAAGGTATGTCAGATTTGAAATGAAGGTCTACTTCGCAGGCTAAAATAATACTCGTTACGACTTCAAGCTATGGCGTGCTTAGTGAAAGTATGTTGTACAAAGACCGTTTACCCCACTTCAGATCGATCTGATTTCCTTTCAAAACATATTTTTGTTGAAGTGCTGCAACCGATAGACCTATGTTTAAACCGGCTTAGCAATGATGATACAAAAAGTAATAGTGATAACAATTGTACCCTTTGAAATTTTCAAAGAAGGTTATAAAGGTAAAAAAATGACTGCGTCACTGATCTACTTAATGCGAAATCGCTTATAAAGAGCGAATAATCATAATTCTAAACTCACTTGTTTTAACTGCTATATATCGTTTAATGGATTATAAAAGTAGGTGTGAATCTATATCTATATACACCTGTATATATCTTCCAAAGCTTCTTATCTTTCAGTAACAAAGTAAGTCATATATAGTATTGACAATACCGGCGTAGTTTTATACAAAACACAATGTTATTGGATGACATAACAGCTGAGGATAGCTAAGCTCGTACAAATATTTGTACATCCCTCAGAACTATCAGAATTACGCATGCATCTTTGAGTAGGAACTTTACCTATATAAAATATTCTTAAGCATAGTTATTCACCATCCATGTTGACGTCCGTAGTTGCGGCTATTCAGATTTCAGATGATTTTACAATACGGATCAGCCGATAAATGCAGGTGTGGATGCAAGTCTATGCCAGTCATGTTGCTTGATTGATCGGTATATATTTGGTTAACGGACATATGTGTCCTTTGAATTCGTTTTAAACGTTCGCATTTGAAGAATCGTGTCTACAAATGTCACGATCACATATACTGTCATTCTAAAATGTATATATATATATATATATATAAAGTGTTTCGTTATATATTGACAACTTCAAATTGGTATACATTTTTTGCAGATATGAAACCTGAATTGTCTAACAATTAGGATTGCTATCGCTGTCATGCTATTTACAAATTTTGATTCCACGATCAAGGTCTAAGCTGACATCTTAGTACAATGTAGATCGTGTCTGATTTAGGGGGAAGCTAAGCTGGAAATCGACGTTTCTTTAGAATCGTTCCTACGTAAGCATGCACATAAATACGGGTGTACCTCTTTAGCATGAAGCACAAAACATGGGCCACAAGATAAGAGGTCATTGAGAGGAAGGCAACAGCCAGGATTCTTTAATCCCCCTAGACTCAAGTTTTTAAGCAGATAGTAAACTACGATATCACGTAGCTTGGTCAGCTGCTGAAACTCTTGTTTGGCTCCTGTTCCATGACGACGCTACTTGGCTGAAATTGTTGATTATGCGCTCTGATCTGGCGATTACCGCCACCGTGGCCATGATGACTATTGTGATTGCTGTGGCCACGTCGACCATTGTGGGACGCGCTATTAGTCAGGGGTTGGCGATTACGCAATTGCGGGCAATAGCTCTTAGTATGGGCTCGATCCCCACCGCCATTGTTGCATAGTGGACAATTGTAAGCGCGCAATACGGGGCAGATTACCCTGCCGGTTGTGTCACGAAGAGTGTGACTCTTGTAGAACTCTTCTGATTCTTTGTTGTTTTGGCAAAATTGGCAAAAGTTCCAAACGACGCGACGGTTACTCGAACGGCTATAGTTCGTATTAGATGAGATGGTTGTTTGCTGCGAAGCCGACGGTTGTTGCTGTTGAGGCTGTGATTGTACGTTTGCAGATGTAACGGCAGTTGCTGTGTATTCCATGGGAACATGCTGATACGCCATACCTGCTGGCATCGCTGAGACATTGGCGATCGCAGCGTGGTGCCGCATTGGTGTAGGCTGTGTTTCCTGATAGTACGCCTGCATCGGCATGTATACAAACGTAGCTGGCGGATAAGGTTGAGTCACAGCAGTCGGATGCGTTGAATCAGAAGTATGTTGAAACGTTGGAGTAGCTGCCACCGTCGCGGCGTAGTGATGAGCTTGCTGGTAACAGGTGGCAGGTGGCGGAATGAGTTGGTAGTATGGCACACTCGTGGCTGCAACATGTTGCATATGTGGAGTAGCAATATGAGTCTGCTGGACGACGTTGATCATGCTACCTTCAAACATGCCCATATCGGCCAAGGGAATGTTTGTCTGCTCGGCCGCGATCATGACTAGGTGTTCCTGACCGTGCACCAATTCGGCGTTCTTCTCAGCTAACATTGTAGGAACGTAGGACTTCTCATCGACTGATGTCAAAGGTATGCATGGTTTGGGGTCGTTCAATTGAATAACCTCTTTAGCAACTTGGTGCTCTGCCACAACCATCTCGTTAACCATTGAGCTATGTTTAGTAGATCCTGAAATTAGTCTACCGTACACTATCAATCCGACGGCTTCCTGAAAAGACAGACACACAACGCGCGAGATTAGTGATTCGTAAGTATATGCATACACACATATGTCTGTTACATACTGCTGAACGCTGTTACACATTGATACTAGAAGGAAACGTGGAATAAACGTTTAGTCTCAAAAACGAATCGGGAAACGCACCAATCATACCTACTCTAGATGGTAATGAATTTTAGGCTAACACGCATAGGACAACGATACCTGATGCCCTCATGTTGAAACATGTGCGCAAACAATAGTCGATGCAGTGACCCCCAACATAGATGCGTCTATCGACAATTTTAATGAACAACTAACGAAATGCCCATCCATGACATTAGTTATCTATTGTACAGGCGAAAATCCAGGAATAGGTATGGATAAAATTCTATTGGCTGACGGAGTAAAGCACTGCATGGATTGTTCCGTGTGATCTGACGGTGAAATTCAGGCTACGCTTTCAAGCCGATTCATGGTGACTTTGCAAGAGATAGCTGACAACCATTCCGGTTCCTATGCCCAAACTACCTATACCGACTACGGAAGAAAAGGTTCACTTCAGATTCGAAAAGTACGCATAGTAAATTCGCAGAAAAAGAAGGCTCAAGGTCCAAACATTGGCCAAGTAGTGTGCCAAAACTCTAGTTTTCATCGATGGACGTTGGCGTTACTAATGCATTCTAGAAAATCTACAAAAAACGTTGTCGCATCGCACTTTCTGTAATTGTCCACTGAATGGTATTGTTGGTTTAAGAGCAAAGAACGCCTAAGCTGTTAGACCCAAGGTAAATGGATATGTCACGTTGTACTTACCCACAATCGACCTTAGGTTCCCCGCTTCGGAGGACAAGTGCCGTCTTCTGCAAGCACCGCGATGGCTGGTCAATTGAACATGGCGCCCGGGCAGAGGAGGGCAACGAATCCCGTTAATGTGGACATGTCCACATCAACGTCACGTCGTTCACGAACGTAATCCAATTAATGTACTGCATAGCGCAATGCAAATCGAGGTTGGAAAAAGTGCGAGAGCACGTTTCCGTGCCCAATATATAGATAGATACAGTATGCTCGTCCAAGAAATTAAATTTGACTGGATCATGAATCTGTGTCACTTGATGAAATCCGTTTACAAAGAAGCTTCGACAATGATGGCCTCACATTAAGGAGAATTAGAAATTAACATATCTGGGACATGCGGTAGAACGGTGCATAACACTACACAGACTTTGCTTTGAATCGGAGTTGTTTCAAAGCCCATTCTATCCTTCTGCATACAAATACCCAAAATTAATCTAAGAACATATCATGCACAGCATGCGGAAGTCATGGCACACTTTACGTAAGCATTCGCACAATTATAAAATCTATCGTGCGTGATTGCCGTTTTCAAACCGCTAGTTCACATATGTGAATGCCCTATATATATATATATTTGGAACAAAAGGTTTAATAAGACAGTTAAGCACAAAGGAATATGATCACGTAGTAAACCATATTTATGTTATTTTCTTCGCAAAAATGGCTTTATGCTTGTATCCCGTAATATTTGTATTCTGCTGACATGCTCTCGTACCTTTAGGGCGTTTTATTCGTGATAAAAGCTTCGTTTTATAATAATTATGATGATGACGATGGTTGTCATTATCCATGTAATTTGCAGCCACGGCGTCTAACGTGTAATGGCGTGCTATAAAAATTGAAAAAAAAAAACGAAGTGCGGTGATGATTGGTGGGAATAGTCTGTAACACGCCAAACACGGAGGTCATCAGACATTTTCAATCAACTAGAAAAAGAAATATATTTCACTGTTGGTCAATTTACAACAAGCTTTTGTATCTCGTTGGCTGATTTGCTGTCCCGGTTTTTCAACAACAGCGGCGCTGTACACGGCTAGTAGATGAAGCTAATTCTGAATAGGACCTTCAGCTCTAGAAGGCGCCTTAGACATACAGGCTTTAAACGGTCGAAATTGTCAAGCTGTTAGGTGTCTCCAAGTTAGAACATTTTTTTGGAGCCATAAGAGCTACTTCTGTCATAAGTAGGACGAATGTTGTTCTTAAAAAGAGCTTAGCGGAATTCTAAATTTTAGTAGTCATGCTTCTCTCTCGCGTTTCTCGTTCCAAGGGATCCGCTAGAGGGTGTTAATGTTATTCTAGAGAGGTGAAAGAGTTGACACTTAATTTTTCCACCTGTTAGCCGCAGTTAATCGAACACTGCTGCGTAAATGCCTCGCTGGCGCAATTACATTACACGTTTTTTAACGGTGTGTTGAAATTGCAGCTTTGACTGAAAGACTTAATCTGCACGATGTCCTTATATACATTAATTTATTCTTTTAAAGTACGTAGATTACACATAATTTCACATTATTGCGATATAAACGAATTCGAAGAAAGCAGCAGTTTTTAAAAAATGCTGACCGAGGGTCATTGATGACAGCATGGAGGTAATCCTTCAGTCTGGTAAGGGTACACGAAAGTTATTCAAAAATGTCGACCAAGACATAAACGTATAATGATTTGTTTAAAAAGTTTACTGTTTTTTGAAACAGTATCAGCGAACGTATCTTCGTAGTCGTAATAGTTTATATTATCATCATAGCCCTTAGTATTATAGACGTTATCGTATCGTAATGCTTTCTAAATATGTTCGTTTAGGTTTTTTGCTGATTTAAGGCTCCCCGATTTAAAACTATTAAAAATAATCAGAGGTCCTGACCTAACTATAATATAACAAACACAAAAAAGCTCATTGTCCCCGTCCTACGTCAATCGGCCTATGTGGTAAAAAAGTGTTTATACTCTATGTCTAGAGCAAGCTGAGCTCGAAATAGAAGATAGACAGATTAGAGATACACTGTTATTTAGTTCATATCAAGTTATACTGTCCTTTCTAAGAAGTACAATTAGATCCTCATGTATTCTTAGCAAATATTGACGCAATGATACGGTACGGTACGCTTCTGAATATAATACATAATTTGTGATGCAAATTCTACGTTCCGAATTCATATCAGCTAATTTCAAGTTATCAACAACGCACGGTGCCGGGGCTCCGCGCCCGACCATGTTAATTTTATTTTAGCCGCCCTGCACCTGCCAGCCAAAACGCGCCTATCATCGTATCGCCATAGTAAATTCGAAAGCAAAGAGAATCAGAGGGACGAGAGAGAAAAATATCAGGCGAGACTGAGCTAGGTTGGATAGGTGGCCATTTTATGGGGCGCGCTTAGATTTATTCCTTCTGAACGACACTCAACCGAAAGCCACGATAGAAACTGCTTTCGACGTTTCATGTATGTCTAGTGAGTCCTAAACACTGCTTTTAAATCCAGGCGCCACCTTCAGTAGTTTGGCTTGCTGACTAGGTAACAAGATCTACAGAGGACCTGCAGGATAGAATCAACTTGGTACTATGCGTATGAGGCCATCACTTCCGGGTGAATGCCTACGAAAGCCTGGATCAGCGAGCGCCATCGGTCTGGGGAACCTCGCAACTGCGTTAACTGCCGGATACGAAAACGCGGCTTATGACGCCGCTTTCTCTTAACGGCACCTCCCCTTCCTTGCGTCTTAGCCCTTCGCGCTGTCGCCTTGGCGTTAGGTTAGAATAAGATTAAGCAGTATATGTACTCTATGGGTAGTCATGGCTTCGTGGCCGCCATCGATACAGCAGCTCCTCTTTTGGTTCGCGGTTTCGGGTTCAGCCATAGTTCGGTTCAGTTCAATCTTCCCTGTGATAGTAGTGCGTATACACGCACACCCACGTCAGGCACGTGTGTCTTCATAGATCTCGTTCATGGCAGTAGCAACATCTACTCACCGTTCAGCCTCGCTGTCCTATTGCTATTCCTGACTCCCTCCTGTCCTGTCACCTTTGATCCGTTTTTTTTCTTCATGTACATATAGTTTGACAGAATCTGCTCCTAAGCTCCTGCAGTGGTCCCTGCTTACAAGGGACATACACACCAAAGTAAAGACAAGTCTCTATACATTCTTAAAGTGAGCCGCCGACAGTCATAATATAATGGTAGAATGTGGTGGAACGCTTAGGTGTTTATTTTCTGATGCGTTAATAGGACCAGCGTATCAGACTCCCAAACTCCTGAGTGCTTCTGAGCGTTCCGGTGCGAAAGCGAACGGGCGACAGGGTAGTTCAAGTTTATTCGGCGTTTGAGTTGCCTTGGTGTTGAGCTTGGCCCTTTCCCTCAGGAGTTCAGGGTGCCCTTTCCTGAGTTTCCCGCCGGCGACATCGCCTGTCTATGGGGGGGGGGGGGGGGCGAGAGGCGCAACCACAACATCGCTGCCCCTTGGAGCTGCGACGGCCTCCGCCAACGCGAGGATAGGTGAGCCTATCTTGGCCTAACCGAGCCTAGCTGGCTCTTTCTTCCAAGCTCAATGCAACTACACAAGCCTTTGTGTGCACTATTCCATCCTATGTCCTTTCGTTTCTCATACGTTTTGTCGTGCGTGCGCCGCGCTGCGCTATGCGAGGAAATTGTATCGAGCAGTGCTGTTTTTATTTTAGAGTGAACCTTCGATCTTTTTCTGCAGACTGCAGTGAGTGATCACGATAGCAAGGGGTCTTTCTGCCAGAAGTTGAGTAGATCCGTACAAATTCCGGCTGGCATCTTGTCTGTAGAGAAAGTCAAACGCTAAGACGAAGTGAAGTTCGATCCTACGGTACAGAGTAATAGTGGGCCGCAGCTATGCGCGAGTGAACCGCATCCGAAGCACAGAGAACAGCAATTGGGCAAAGCTCATCTTGCGCTGCCTTGTCAGTGAAGCAGCTGGGTAGAAGATGGCGGCTGTGCACCCCGAAACGTTATCCACGGAGCCTCTTCCGACGGGATGGGAGACTCGTTACGACACGCGTACCAATCGGCAGTAAGTGTCCGAATATCTAGAGCTAGAAGTACAAATGACCTATGCTTGTTATGGTTCAGTATTCGAAATGCGCTAAAATTGCTAAATGAGGTTGACTGGATTGGTTAAACGAGACAGAATGATGATGATGATTTTTCAGAGGAAAAAGGTTCCTTTCCACTGAACTTTGAGTAAGCTATTAACATGAATACAAATAAAATTAGATAAAATGGTCACGCAAACCAGAGCTCGGACTTGAAGGGAAAAACCTGGCAGCCCAATATTCCGCTAACAGCGCGATCTAACGAGAGACCTTGCATTTATATTGCAGAGAAGTTTATCTCAGTTAATTTCATACTTTAAGCTTCATTTAAACGACTTTTTTATTCAGTGTGTAACTTGGCTCATTGGATATTGGTGGCCAAAACGAGACTCAATAACAACTTCATCTATATCTTGACTGTGAAAAATGTTTGTAAATAGCCTTTTCAAATTGATTTATTTATGAAGCCATTGAGAGAATTCGTTACGAACATTTGCTTAGAAAATTTACAGCCAGTTCTACCTGTGCTACAAATGGATTTTTTTAAAATCAAATTTATGATAGGGTTGTCAGACCTGAAAGACACACTCTCGAATCCTTACGTAGGCCGGTTTTCCGCAATGTTGTTTCCGATTGATTCTGAGACAGATTTAATACTCCTTTGTTAGAAAAACTAGATTGAAAACAGGCATCGAGCGGTTATCTGTGTTAAGATAGCTGCCACTAAAAGTAGTATCTACGTAAGTGAAATGGTACACATTTGCATTAACTGACGTAGCGGGTTGTGCAGTAGCAGATGCAAGGGAAAACACTTCTTCCTGTGTTCTTTCAGCGATATCTATATTTGAATGGTTTTCACCTGGCGGTACTAAACCTAACGACTTCTTCGTAATTTGTATTTACTTGATACTGTCTGCATAACTAAAGATTTACCTCATTGTTATTATTGATTGAGCGTTTGAGTAGCATTTTCGGCGGCAATGATAAAAAAAAATGTAATTTACCTTTAGAAATTAACATCGTGGTTAGTTCGTAGAGCATGCGGACGTTATCATCTTTAGCCAATAAATACGAAAGAATATATGTTCGTTGTCCTGCAAAGACGTTCGCCTTCGTGCGGTACGTTAGATTTTTACGTACGTCACAGTTGCGCACGACATTGTTTTAGCGATCTCTGTAAGTGCTTGTTTAAAGTTCATCTCACATTTGCTTTTAGAGTTTGTTATATATATCGTTTATCTGTCTTATCGTCTCGGTAAAAGGCTTGCACTAAATAGCTATCGTTATTAGTGGATTGTTGGCAGGAGCAAAGAGTCGCGTCTCAAAAAGAATTTAATTATTACTCATTTTTGTGCCAGGCTTAAACTTCTACGCACGATACTGATACCAATATTAATGAATCGCCCATATGTCATTGCAAGCGATGTTGTAGAGAATCGTCTCATCCCGTCTATGTTTTGCAGACCAGCAACAGGCTTCATCCTCTTTTTTTGCTAACAGATTATGCGATGCTGCTCCCCTTGCTCAGAGTTCCGGCGAACCTTCAAGTAGGCCCCACGGCCTTTTGCTTAATTAGTTGCCCTCATTTCTACTCCTTGTAGTTGGTCTCCGTCGCTTCCTGAAAACACAATTTCGCTAGCGATTTTTGTCCCTCCTAGCTGCATCCATCAAGTTCCTACTATTCTTTTCTTTTCTGTGTCTATTTCTCGCATCTCTATCTTGCAGCCACTTCTTTTGTGAATCTCTTTGTTTCGCCAGGGACTCCTACTGAGCGCTATTACGGCTGTGCGACACATTCTCAACAGTAGCTAAGCGACCGAGCCAGGAAGATGCGTTCGGTACTGCGCATAATAGTAGTGTTCGACCAGTCTTTTTTTGTGTATTCTATTGTCCTGATGCAGCTACTTACAAATCATTACGCATTCCTTGTGTTTTGCCATTACCATAAGTGCACGCGCGGTCTTGAGTTTCTTCCTATAGGTATGCTGATTCCGCCATGTTTATGATCACCAGACATCATCACCATCAGGGCAGTCCATATAGCTGGACTATATGGACCGAGCTGATGCTGTCGTGGAAGGTAACAGGGCCAAAATGCACGTAAGACGACAACGTAGCAACAGCAGATCTACGGCAGAACTCCGATAGAACTCAAAGACTTGTCTTGCGTTGCGGAAGTCTTCAGGCGAATGAAATTGAACAAACGTCAATGCGCGTAGGCGAAGGGACCCATCGATTTCTTGACCAGACTGTAGAACATCATAACTCATGACGTGGTCTCTTTTGGACATTACTGCACACTGCAGGCAACGCGCAATGAATAAAGTTGATATTATTGATCATTTGAGCATTTAAAAAATTAATTTGGGGAACCAAGAGTAAACATAGTATTATTACTAAATTATTACGCTATACAAGACTGACAGATAAACTGGAGCGTAGGCAAATAAAATGTAATCTCTCCAAATATGAACCCATCTTGTTCCGCATATTGGTACCGTATGTATATATTTTAGCGCTAGATGTAGTATTTGTGTTACACGAATTGTGCACGCACATAGCTTATCATGAAGCCAGCACCAGCTTTCTTACCGGCTTTTCCCGCCAGTGATCTGACCATCGAATGACATGCATCGATCGCCGTCGATTTACTTCACTTACTTGTGGTATCTGAAGTTACTTGGCCATTTTTAGTGATGTCAAATTATTTATTTAGTCGCCATGAGTATATTGATTAGGAAAACAAAAAACTAATTCCAGACTTGAGTGGTGGGTCTTGCTTTTAGCCCTGAGCTCGACTAATCTGAACGCATTGCTGAACAGATATGTTTCAATGATTTGCACTTTACATGATTAGACTAACGATGGCCTTAAACTAGGCGCCTTTTCTATTCGATAGATCCGTCCTGAGGACAAACGAATTTAGTAAACTAGTAGAAGCATTTTGCTATGCTGTAGCGTCCTGTGGTATCATGCAGCTACCGGCATCTCTAATTATTATTCGGATTGACTTGCTGCTAGCCGCATGAAACGTACATCCACACAAACACGATGATTTTTCGATCTAATGGCCAGCTTTGGCGTTATTCATAAGGTCAGAAAAAGTTACTTACCGTGTTTTCTATTATGGAAAAAAAACCTATATTAATGCCTATATTATACATGCACGTATTTGCATGCATCAACAGAAGGAAAGTATAGGCATAGCAATGCATAGATTTAATCATTGGATGTGAAGATCTCGCAAGCTGTGCGGTCCTACAGCTTCGCCGTGAAGTTGACTACTTCTTGACAATGGTCATTTAACTCAAAGGCATGGTATATTCAAGCGTTGTCTATTGGAGAGTGTGCCAAAAAACTGTGTTGCACAAAAGTAGAATAAGCTAATTGATGTTCTATTAGGTTAAGAATATTAGGCGTACGGCTAGATATGGTCTGGAAAGGGTGGCTTATAGGTAACATCGTTGAGGTAGATATACAACACAGGTTGCCCAAAGTAGCGGATCGGATGAAACGCTATTTCTGCTGCCAACTAAAAACTTGAATCTGTTTCAGTGATCAAATGTCGGTTGCCCATAGCAACTTACCTCTGCTCTTGTATTAGCATATACACGGGGCTGCTTAATGTTCTCTATTTAATAACAAAAAAAATAACCAACATTATTTATTCAGTACAAAATGCATAAGGTTTTAAGCAAGAGTTTTTTTTGCTCTCGTTTAAAAAGAGCAAAACAA
Source organism: Varroa destructor (assembly GCF_002443255.2). Classification (NCBI taxonomy): domain Eukaryota; kingdom Metazoa; phylum Arthropoda; class Arachnida; order Mesostigmata; family Varroidae; genus Varroa; species Varroa destructor. The sequence continues at coordinate 36,033,826 of NW_019211454.1, forward strand.
AAATATATAGTGATGAGGATGGATATGTCGTACAAGCTTGCAAATCAACGTATTTTCTAACGTTACAATTAGAGGTACACATAGATGAAAGGGCGGTTTTTTCTATCTTTCTGCGGGGCAGCGGGTGTCCTTAACCATGTGAACACCTTTTATAAGATCTGTCGACGGTTACGGGACGAGTGGGGAGGAAGGTGGAGTCAACAATGGAGCAAGGCGTCACTATATCGTATAACATCGTAGGAAATAGTCCGAGATGAGAACAATACAATATGTACCCAACTATACATTGCGAGCATCAATGACCATCCTGAAAGATATGAATATATTCGTCCACAATTGGTGTCCCGCACGAACATTTAGTGAGTAGATATCTTCTCATATTGATTCGACGAACACCACAAAATGAGAGCAGTATAAATCGGGAAGTTTGCACAATGTAAGCTTTTATTGATGCCATCTTCTTCTGCCTTGCACGGAAGTCCAACATCAGGAAGCTACGTTTCTTTGCTGATCTTAGAAGAGCTTTTCCGGATGAAGCAAGAAAAGCACCGATCCGGTTTTGTCAATGCTTAGTCCACTAGATGTGGGCAGCGCCAGCGCTGGAGGGACATTATGCATCTTCCCCCTGAGGAAAGGTTTCGCAGTCTTGAATCTATGGCTTTACTATAAATCTAGCCCTCTATCGATTATGTGAAATGTGGTAAGAATATATAGCTTACTCTGTAGCGTTTTGCATAGCACATACTATATACTTGAATAATTTGAAACCATTTAGATTGGTAGAATAACTCAAATATTATACACTTTGATTATATAAGACTGTTACAACGAAACCTGACATACTTTGAACTTGAGTGACCTTTGAACTATTTGGGCTAGAAGAACAATTTTATCCCAAAGTGCTCTGGCGGCTCCCATACAGCCAAATACCGACAATTCATATTCCCACATGTGATTTTTCTATCTGCGGCTTCTCGAAGTAAATCGTTAGCGAGATACATTTGCCCAATATTTCCGCCTTTTAACGCGCGTAATCATACGGACTTAGGTTTGGCAAATAAGCCGATTGAAGTCAACGTTAGATATTCCTTCGATCAATCCAGAAAGTAATTGAGGTTCGGCGATAAGAATTAGTGCTGTCATCAAGTTACCAGACTGCCGTGCCAACGGGTTATGAGATCCTCGAAAAACTTGGAGTACCGGGCTGCATTCATTGTTTTATTTGCGGCAAATATGTCATAGCAGGTGCCTTCGATTTTCATTTGCAAGCCATCACCTTACGTCCAAATCTACTCAGTACTGCCACTGACCTCGAGTTTTATTCAGAGCGACGCCATTTTCTCGCTTGGTCCCTCTCCAGCTAACAGCAGAGACTGAACCATATCTCATCTATGGCGACCGTACGCTTCGAGCAGGTTTTTGATGATTAAAGTTCAGCAGACTGCACGTGAAGTATGCCGCACGCATTTTTAACTCGCCTGGAGTCAATTCGTGGTGACTTATTTCTTATATTTTCAGTATTTGGGCTACGATTCTATAATACGCTACATGAAAAATGCCGGTTTCGGTCGACAGAACCTTTAGACTTCAAACTCTGCTCTTGACTTCACTGGTCTTCAACACTTTGATCTCTGTCCTTGAACTGTTTGTACTATTCTCTGCTTTCGCTTAAAGCCTCTTTGCCTATTGTCTTCACCAATCTTCGGTGAATCTACGCAGCGCTGTGGTCTTCAACTCATGTCTCCTAAAGTAAACTCGAGTGGTCTTAAAGGACTGGAGTATGTACCAGTCAAGCTTCTTGTGCTAGCGATACGTATATATATATGTAGTTATGTAAGCTATTAGACAATATATTGTTTCCTCTAAAAACTAGAGTAGAATTATTTTGTAAGACATAGAAAAATTTCATTGGGATAGCTGTGGCGTCCACTTAGTGCTTACAACTAGTTGACAGTATCTTTTAACTAAAGGACAGAAAAAAAAGTACGCATCTTATATGATATCATTCGTGCGGGTCCTTTGCCCATCAGCAATTTACACGCTGGATAGTTTTTCTGCACGACGATTATTGACGTGTGTGAACTACACTATTTACTTATCATGTGACTTACTCAAAGCCCAGCCAGGGTAGATCTAGAATATCAACATTAAAAGTAGGAGCTACATATATGATATGTACATGGTGCTCTCAAAGCGAGCAGACAGATTGTTGCTTAATCATGTACTTGTTGCATGGTAAAAATTAGACCTCTAGAAAGCCGAGTGAGTCATAACGCAGTTTTACCATCTATTCATACGTATTGTATTCGTGTATGATAATGCCTCTAGTGAACTGCAACAACGTATGGAGTTCCACTACTGACCATTACGTAATTCATGCTCTCTCGCTTTTAAGTACGCAACGAGGAATAATCCCGAAAGTACACAAGATTCTGCTGTTCTGAAATCCATACTTTATGTAATACATACGTGGACCAGTTCGAACCGGACATGCAAACATATTCTTACCAGTACAACAACTAATTACTTGTTTCTCACTTACGGGATCCGTTCGATTCAAGTGAACTCCTGTAACCTTACAGGATACGAAACAGCGTGAACACGTTCACCTCTGCAGGAATGCTTACAGCATTGTCTCTTTCTTTCCCTTTTCACTATCTGTTCTGCCTGTATCCTGTCTCTGCGTATGCGAGTGGCATACTGTTGCTATGCCTAGCAGCTAGACACAGTCGCCATCACCGTCAACTGATAGGGGCGGAGTACGATACAGCGCACGTACGTGCAAAAGTATCATAAGCGAATCGACGGCCTATTGGCCCATAGCAACCACTTTACCTCAGCTCGTCCCGCCAACGCGACCAGTGGTAATGGGAAGAAGGTCTCGGCTCTTCGACCCTGTTCGTCGCTTGGCTATATAGATATATATATATATATATACAGTCAGGTATATCGTATAAGCGTACAGCCACGTTAAAACGTGCGGTGGACGAACATTTAACGAGCTCTGTCGTCAGGAGAAATAAAAGGACAGACACAACGTCCATAGATAGATAGGTTTAAGTATGCACTCGAACCGAAGGAAATGTCTGCTGCGCGCGTCGATACAAAGTTAAATTGAAAGGACCTAACCAAAGCACGTCGTGGACGCACGTCATCGGCACACGTTTCGCACAGAACAATAAGAATAGAGAACACTCTTAGAGCGTCAAGCTGGGCATTTTGGACGATGGCAATGTGACACCGTTAGCGTCATTGAATAGTGCATCGGCTGCTGCATGAGGCTGCCAAATATGGCCTGACTCTATTTGGCTTGCTGTACTCAGTCAGAGCTAGGTGCATTGCAGCCAGGTGTAAAGAAAAAAGGAACAAATATTGGCGCTCGAAGATGCTACTACAGAGCAACCTATAGCTTCGGGGAACTTAAAATCTGACTTCGGGCAGACACAGACACTTCTTGATTGAATTAACGCGCGTTCGAATTCGATGCGGGCGTAGTAGCATTTTGTGGACGCTGGGTCTGGCAGGAGGTAATTAACTAACAAGATAGGGATTTTTTACGATCGTGTAAAGTGTTGACGAGGTCACCAAAAGGGTTTTGCTGACGTTGGATCTTCCGAGTAGAATGTTAATTCTACAAAGCCATAAATCTGACGAAGTCGACGAATGAGTAAAAGTTTATCAGCGAGTTAAACAATATGTAATCGAAACTAGGATCAAAAACGTCACATATCATATAGTACAATGATATATTAAAATAACAATCACACAATTGACCAACATGTGTGTATATAGTGGATCGTAGTATGATCACCTCAAAAGGAAAATCATTACTTCGAAACAGTTTATGTAGTAACAGCATATTTAAAAATAGGTTGTAAACATATATCAGCACAACATCACGGAAGACATCTTAAAAAAGTGCGAAGCACCCGTTAACAGCTACCTATAATTCAGGTAATTCAAACGTTTCGAGTTTTATGTCCAGCATTGCCGTTAGGCATTCCATCAGATGATGGGCTCCCTGCAAGAAACCTATATTACCTTGGCTTCAGAAGAGGGAAACAGGGCTCTGTCATTAAGGGATTACATGTTTTTTACGGTACGTTTAAACCGCAGTTGCGATTTGGACCAAAACCTCTACCCGAATATTAGAAAAATCGCAAGTATTATAAAAAAGAACATAATGATCAACCATTGCCAGCAAATACTGACACATGAACCACAGAATCGTAGCGAGTTTTCAATGATTTTGAGTTCGGCTCACGACCAACATAATATATTTTTGCCTTACTCAAAATTGGCCTTTTTCCACGCGCTGTTATCTACAAACATCTGTTCATATGATATCAATATTTCTGCAAACTCTAGATCAGATGAAATTGAAAATACGCACCTCATTTTTCGTTTTGCCCATGTACGATATCCATATTTGGCAAAAGGGCACAAATAAGATCGAAATTTTTTAAAGTGTTACAGTAATTTTTCGCCTTTTGACGGTTGTCCCTGACATCGCCCATATTCGCTACCAGACACATAGCCACCGCTCGCTGAATGCGTTGGGCTAAAGAGTTTGTGTCTGGTCAGTCCTCTCTGTCTGAGTGTTCATTCGTTTCGTCTTGTGCAGTCTCCGGACTCGTTGCATACATAGGCAGGCACCCAGTGCTTCGAAGATACGCTATCGTTTCAAAGAATTTAGTTCTCTGGATAGAGCGACATACAAAAAAAGGTACTCCGAGGGGCTGACATCAAACAGGGCGTTGTTTAATAAGTAAAATTTGAAAAAGGCTTAACATTGCCTGGAGGCGTGGTGAATCCCGCAGTTCAGAAAGCGGCGCACACCCATTCCTCGCCTGCTATTCGACCAAAACTTACAAGATTAAAATTATACACAGGCAAGGTGCCGCCAGATACGAGCTTCAGCCGAGGATAATTGGCTGGCTGCTGGGCGAATATTTATTCGAATACTCGTTCCCTATAAATTCATTTTAGTCCTGGAACAATTCAGTGTAATACAGTCTTTATCCGAGCAAAACTTGATGTAGTGCTTACTAAACACCTATTGACTCCGTATACCATATAATGGTTTTGTTAAAAACAAAACAACTTTTTTGGTAATATAATGACTAAATGTATACACATATATATATGTGATCCCGTAAAGCTTCAACCGCGTAGATATGTGTGATTTTTATGTGAAGATGAGGCGTGCTGCAATAGTGAATACACAACAGCTGCATACGTGCATGACCAGTGGCTGGGTTCGAGTAATAGATTATCTAATATAGTTCATAAAGGTGTACTTTACGGTGCCTATGTAGAGCGACGTCATGGGTCTTAAACCTATCCTTTGTGCACCTAAATCTAGTATTCTCTAGCCAGCCATACAAAAATCTTTGGGCTGGATAACGGAAGAGGCTTTCAAATGAACGCTTGCTCATTACACGAGCTTACGAGCATTTGAGCCACCTTTGGAATATTCTAAGAATTGCCCGCCGTTTTCTGTTTTTTTTTTTTAGTTTCTTCCGCCTAGATATTCTTTTCATGAAACGGGCCACTCTCGTTAGGTTACGTGCTTTCTACCCGGTTTCTGTTTCATCATTTCGAACATTTCGGCTCTCAACCCACTTCATTTCTGTCCACAAAAGATTACGTGTTTATTTAATAGCATTCATGAAAAATGAATCCCTAACTGACAACCGAATCAGAAATTTGATAGTTGATTCAGTAATACGCCTGTAAGCATCATCGTTGACCCTGTCCTTGCAAGGTCTTCAATCAGGATTTTATAGTTATCTCTGTCCTACCTCTGCTTTGGATCTCCAGGAGATGACGTAAACTTCTAAATTCTAAGTACGACTCTTCAAGACAGCTAAACGTGCACGTCTATAAATCGCATCGCGCAAATCACAAAATAGGAAGCGCATCGCTCTTGTTGTTTCTTGATGAAACGACCCCAACGTAACTTCTCCCAAACGCTCCGCAGAATATGGCTCCGTACGTTTTGTAAAAGCCTTTTGATGCTGTAAAAACCTAAAATTGAAACTTTCGTCCGCAAGTCGTAATAGAAATAATTTGCTAGGCGGAAGTTATTCCACTCTTTGCTCGTGACCAGGAGTTCGGTATATAGATTTAAGAGAATCTATTACAAATATTAGAATAATAAACGATGCAAACAGATCGCTACTTACGAGTAAAGGAAACGTATTGTGAATTTAGATAAGTAAATATAAACGCTGATTTCCCTATGACAACAACTGTAAAACCATTTTCACTGCGTTCTAAAGCAAACGTTCGTTTTCGAAAATGACTCCAGACTTGAAAATTTTCAAACCTTTCTATGATAGAGCCGACGCTCAAGTTTAACTTTGGTACCGAAAACCTTGCCATCTAAATCTCGGGGTTAAAATTGTCAAGTGTCACTGGATTGCAGTTATGTCTTTCCTCTTCGAAACCTTAGCACAGAACTTGAGCTACATAGGCTAATTGGAATATAGTAATCTGCCATATTTTTACAAGCTAAAAATTATATATTTTTTTGTAAAGTAAATTAATATAAGTTGTTAGCACCAGTCGTATGTATGCCCATCGAACGGACTGAAGAAGTTATGACAAATACGTCAGTGCAAAATAAGCAAGTAATTCGAAATTCACCGTAATACTTGGTCCATTTCCAGAGGAATTGTTCCGGTTGGCCTGTTTTTATTAGGCCCGTTCCGCTCATAACTAATTCAAAGTCAGCCTTGTAAAACGATGTTCCTATCGTTCATGCGAGCAGGCACAGTTAGCCAACGTTCAATGAGTTCCCGGTCTGAGAGACACGACCTATTTTAGGTACGCTGGTGGTTTATTACCCGTGGTTCATTTTTACCCGTGCGCAGATATCGTGTCGACGATGTTCGAGATATTCTATTCGCCTTACAAAATCAAATTAGGAGACTAATTGGTACTGGTGAATCTTAGATGCCTCTTGATTACTCGTGCATGAAAGTCATCAAATGTTATACTTACATTAACTTCATTTACTACTTGAAAGATGTTCGTGGATATTAACGCAGCTGGCTTTTCGAGTAACATTACGATCCACGATCGCTGTTAATGACTGTCGATTCTAATGATGAGACCGTAGTCACAAGATAGCAGCGATTAAGCCAATGAAAAAGCTGTTGACCTGACAGTGCCGAAACTTGTGACTCAGTTAAAAGATCGTCGTCATCGTCATCATTAAAAAATCATCAAACTGTCGACGACCTAACCGGTTCTTTTTCCAGGTCAACAGGGCTGAAAAAACCTTGCTAAGCATTCGATCTTTACATTAATTTTTCTGTCATCGGAAGCCATAATAGCGCCTACTAGCTAAAGGAGAAAGAGTGAGAGTTGTGAACGAAACTTCGTTTCTGGAAAGATTTTCAGGAGAGCCTTGCTAATTCGATTTAGACTTTCAACAAAGAGAAAATCTGAAAAGTTATATTCGTGTGTACGGTAGTATTTATGGTGAATCTCATTGCGGCTAAACCACACTGTCTGATAAGGTGTACTTTTTTTTTATGTAACACTATTAAGCGTAACGAAAAAGGAGTCATAAACATTATCGATACTGTGCCTTCTTAAATGGCAAACATTTTTGAAATTTAAACAAAAATCATGTAGCTGAATTACACCGATACACCTTTTTTCAGTACCATTTTGTATGATAAAGTTTGGTTGCTCACTTGTGAGAGTTATCCATTTATTATTCCCAGGTATCATATCTGTGTCATCAAAGTTTGTTTTTTTAATCTATATGTCTACAGGCACAAGGTGACCATCAGATCGTTAGGATCACAAAACACGAGGTGAAGCCGTTAGGTCGGCGTTTCTCCTGCGGATCTCAAAGAAAACCACAGAACATTCACCCAATCTAAGCAGGGATTCCCGCCCTACAAGGGGACAGGCCGTTAATCCTCATCGTCCCTAATTTTGTTGCGATGACTTTTTTCGGCCAAAGCAACCGCGGGATCCTTAGGACGCATCCCTTTTTCTTTGCCCACATGTAAAACTATAATTCCCTATTATCTACCTGTGTTAATATATTATCTGAATTTACAAACACTAGACTCTGTTATCACTGTGGGTTGTTGTGTCAGCTTGACTGCCGTTTTGGCATAATGTTTGGTTCATCCACTGAGCTCTACAGTCGCTTCACGACTAAGACTCTACGTCTCGAACCTTGTACGTTGTAAGCTTGTACTCGAGGGTGTACCTATTATGCGCATATCTTGCTGCCCAGATCGTGAAAAAGGTGTGCAGAAATCAAAGTGAAACATATCTCGTATCTTGGCAGGCCAGTACCACACTCCGTTGCCATCATATTCATAGAAAAGGCAATTTGCTAATCCATCGTCTACAGCGTAACGAAGTTTACCCTGGCGCAAATATACATAAGGGTATCCAGCCCCTGCTTCTGATAACTCCCATTTCATCTGCTTCTCTGTCCTCTCCTTAATGCGTGTAAAACCAGACACGCTACCGAATTCAAACGAAAGAAAGGACTTGGCCAAATGCAATCTTTGCAATTGTTGCGCTATCGTCACCAATGCCATTATCTGTATCCTAATTTTAATCACAGAAGTTCAAGATATGAGATAAAGTATATAGATCAACTATTCAAAAGCATATCTTTCCACCTACAACGGTCAACTCTTTGAATATCCATTTGCTAATTAGAATGCGTCCTAATGCGACTTTGATTTTCCGATTTAAATCGAACAAAGAGACAATTTTAGTATGTGTTTTTATTTCCACACAGTAGAGAAGTGTCATCTACATTTCCAAAGACGGCAATCGTTCTTTTTCTTAGCCTTGGTTTATTCTAAATTGTACTGTGTATGTCTTTCTCTATGGCTTCGTATATCTGGTCTTTTCGCAGTTCCGCCCAGTAGCTTCTTGTTGTCATTATCACTCGACCGTACGATATTGCTAGAGTCGAAGGGTCTGAAGCAAAATGGTTTTTGCAAAAATCTATTGTCTTCAGTGAATGAGTGCATGTATATGTTGGCTGGATGCCACACGCCAGCCACTTACCCTGCGAGATATCGCCTGGGGAGTGGATGGATGATACAGCAGGCAAACTAACGACAATTGGGCCACAGATAAAAAAAACACTTACGATTCTGAACAGAACCCATTTATTATATATATGTACATAATCACACAAAAGTCGCTTGCTCCGTGCCTTGTCCCTGAGAGCTATTCTATCAACCCCGGAGCTGTTCGCGTTAAGCGAGCTCTGTATAGCACGAGGCTGAGCGCCCTACGAGGCGCTATTGGTGCTACGCATATGGGGCTGCAAGCCAGCCCCGTGGGGCTGCAAGACACTTAGATATTTTTCCCTCACTGACTCACGGCTGCTACTTCAGAGATTGTCCTTTTTAGACGGGCCTTCTAAGGGGCACCTCCACAAAATTCTCGTCGACTGCTCCGCTGACGCCTTAACAAGTAGTATCCAAGTTGGTAGTGAACAAAACAACAGCATCAGCAGCGGTAACATCTGAATCAGCTGCCATTGCAGTCGCTGCAGAAGTTATGACTCAGCGTCCATTACAATAGCCGTAGTGCCGTTGATGCTTAGTTCTCTAAGAGCCTAAAGTAACTGAAAGACATGGATCGAGTCTTCACTAACTACAGCTACAAACAGAGTTATTGTGTATTGAGACGAGGTATCCGCTAAAAAACTATGGACTTTTTTTGCAAACGCAACATTTCTTCCTGCAATTGCTAGCCTTATTTATTCCAAGAAAATATGCGCTTGCGTATTGATGGGTGCCAGATTTTTCTAGACAAAGTACTTGCAACATGCCCGTGCTGCTCTATTCTGAGTGCTTCGATTAAGCAATGTTTAATGCTCTGGCAGAGAGGCTTACCTGCATAAATATATATAGACCAACGTTTGAGAAAATAAAAATGCATCCAAATAGCAATGCAAATGATTTCTAGAGTACTCCATAGTTTACGAATAGTATGACGATAAATATTTGCTATCTATTGGGGAGCTGTTACCTGGCCAATGAAACACTTACTCAAATTTGTTATATTCTTTCTATAGCCTTCCGCAAGCTTCTGTGTGTTCTGGCTATATTTGTATGGTCTATCGACTACGTTCAGCTCGCTGTATCTTGTCTAGCTTTATGGTAGTCAACGTTGGAGGAGAGCATATGAATTAAATTGATTTGTCCGTTTACGAACGTCAATTACTTAGATCTCTTTTCAAAGCTTAAAATCGGGGGGCGTCTCTTCCTTTGCTTGTTGAAGTCACGTTTGTCTGGCGGATTATCTAACTTACAGCTGGCAGAACACAGATCGTTTGTAAATGTCTGCAGAAACCTGGGAATTTCCCCATCTCGAAGGCAATGCTATCCAAGCGTGTGTGTACGCTTTGCCGGGAAACAGCTGGCATGGGTGTGTATATTGTGGGAGTATGGGCGAAGTAAGCGAACGAAATAACTTACGGCCTCACAGATGTGGCCAGTGGCCTAGGAAGCCAATCAGGCAAGCAAGGCCCAAAGCAAATTGGTAGTTTCGATCATCGTTTTATGCATCAGAGAGATGTGGTAGTGGGCCTGTGTGACTACGCTTGCAAATAACCCTTAGCCTAGCCATAAAAGGTACTGGATATGTTTATCGACCGTGGTCTTAGATTTAAAGGTTCAGATACGAATGTCTAAAAAAATGATTCTGTGTTACAAGGAAAATTATTCACTAGCCAAAGGAGCTCCAGTTACTCTGACCCAAAAAAATGTCATCGACATGCGGTGTGTAAGGTCGATCTACACGTACCGAACCGATCAAGATTTCCGAACACCCACTAGTCCCTCGCTATTCCTTTGAGGGTTAAATACTAAAATGATCGACGAAGGGAGCTCGAAAAGTATTTTATGGGTGGGCTTCGCCAAGTGTTCATAGCTCTCGGGCAGGGTTAATTCATTGTACTTTAATTGACTCGGCTGGTATCAAGCTAACTTGAGCAGAACCAAAGATGGAGCAAACCGAATCAAAGTTATATGGGAAGCACCATAGACTTCTATTCCCGTATGAGCTGCTAATCTTGTATAATCTAGTTCCTTAATAACTAACAGTTCTTGAGTATTGTTGCATGGTTATATTAAGAATGCAAATAGCGATTTCCCGCTAGTTTTATTTCGTATTACATATGCTAACATGTTGCATGCGTAAACGCGGCCTTTGGTTGCTACGTTGCGGAGTCTAAATGATATCAAGGGTTCGCGCGTCTAACGTATAATAGAGTTTTCTGAGCAGGCAATCGGAAAATGGCCCTGGGGCGGCCTGCGTATAGAAATGTGCTGAAACGGGGGCTGAAAGCTTCTCCAACAACACCTTTTTTTCGAAGCAGATATACTGAGGGTTCATCATTGGCTCAGTTTTAAATCTTTTCGGAAAATATTTGCCTGAGACATAAATTGGATTTCCTTTGTGCTTCAATTGGCAGCTCTAGACGAGCCCCTGACAACACCAGCAATGCAAATGATCGTACTATATCTTTGTATGTGGAAGGTTCATATTAATAAATTAGAACATTATAAATCGGAATCCATACCAATATGTATTTTGAATCCTGACACTATGGCTTGCAACACCCCGTATTTAGTGAGGGCTTAGGAATGCAGCGTTGGTGGACTCGGTAAACTTCGCCTAACACACAACTTAGTGTGTAGCCTTTTTTTGCGGCTTTTTATGGCAGCGATCATGTTTACATCTAGATAAGGGCCATGAGGCCTAATTACGCGTCTACGAGTGAACTTGTGTTAAAGGAATGCTTACGCATGGAAATTTACGAATATTAATCGTATGATAAAATACCTAAAGTCAAATTAAGTACCCAAAAATAGACGTAACATGAAAACTTCCTCTCTATTAAAAGGTATCGTAGATCATATAACTGCTAACGAAGTGTAACTGAATCACCTTTATTTATCTCGGCCTTCGTTTCCAGCTATTTTGTGAATCACGCCGACCACACGACGACTTGGGAAGATCCAAGGCTGCGATATCCCCAACTGCAAAATGTAGGTTAAAATACTAATCTATCGCTATACTTTTGCTTTCTATATAATAATGTTCGCTACAATCACTCCTCCATAAAAAAACTCTTCCAAACAGTAACCTATCAATGTAGCTTTGTCATGCGACGGATAAAGGAAGACTGGGAGAAAATACTTCGTAAGAAAAAAGGAAGCTTAAAAAAGCCTATAGTTTACATATGACGATACATATTTCATTTGGCAATATGTAAGTAACGGAGTGTTATTAACGTGTTATTAGGGAAGTTACGCTAAGTACTATCTTTACGGGAGCGGCAAGACGACGCCAGATTCAGCAATCAAGAGCAAAATCTATCATGATGACGTTATTTCGGTAAGCACGTACAATATATGTATATAATGTCTGTAAAATCTATGTGCAATATTCTACCATCGTTTGTCATATTGTTTATGCGTTACTGAACATTGAATTTAATTAGATACTCTTATTAAACGATCATATCTTATGTGTTTCTGACTAAATAATATTTGCTTACAACCATAGAATTGCCCACCGCCTTATTACGGTATGCTTTACTATCCACCACCGTTGGCCCCACCCGCCTACACGGCAAATGTGCAAGGCTCGCCAAGGGATGGTTTCTACACGCCAGCTGCGCGAGCGATGGGTCAATATTCACCATTTTTTGGCAGTCCGAAGAGTCCACTTAGATTCAAGGTATGGCTTAGTGTTATTTTGGATCCATATTTCATAAATCCAGAGCAGTACTTGCAAATATATGTATATCATTGCATTGTATTAATATAGCAGAGTATATTCTACCGTATAATAGTACGGGTAAGTTCAGGTTTTAGACACAATCTACTTAATCAATAAATTGATTGTATATTTCTATTTTGCGTCAGTTCTTGCAGAAGTTAAACACCGAAATTGGTGCTCATATGGTCAGAAAATTCTAATCGTAACCTTTTCCCATGCAATAATGATTGATTTCGTTTAGAGTGATAATAAGATCGTGGTGGACGACAAACTGCTGGCAAAACTCGTCGTGCAGTTTCCCACCGTGGAAGAAGGTCATATCTTTTCGCTACTTAAGCAGTACAACAATCGGGAGAACGTTGTTGTTGGTGCACTTCTGGCAGAGGTAATCATAATACTCAAAAACCATATTGGAATAAACGATACTCGATGACAAGATTTCTTGAAATGCAATCAAGGCACAAGAATTATCTTACATAAATAGAACAAGAACAAATCGCCTTCTTTTTGCTTTTTTTTTTTATGTATCTGGCGTTTTTCTTAACTCGCGTATTGCAGGGATATCCTCGCGCACAGACGAACCCCTCGGGTCACGAGAATGTGCCACCTAAACTGACACAAATCGACGAAGCATTACTGAGCAAACTGCACTCGTACTTTCCTAAGGTCGACACTGACTACATTCGAAGTCTTCTGCACAAGTGCGTACTGCATTGCATGCTTCCCGCATAGAACTTAGTTTTCTGTTAAACTACCTCCATCCTTATCTGTGAATAGGAGGATACAAAAGATAAGATAAAATCTCTGGCTGAGTTTAATATTGGCCAGAATATCACTGGTCCTTTGGCCTGTTTATTAGGGTGTGCGGATTACATTGCTTCTCTGAAACGTTTATTATTTCTGTAATCCTTCTGCTACAGATTCAACAATGAGGAACATGAAGTTACAAGAATTCTGGTTAGCGGTCCTGAGAGCTACAACATTCGTCAGCCTGTATCGCACCAGCAAAGCCCGCTTGTTAAGGTCCGGTTTCTCAAATTGCTCTTCCCTGATGCCGATGAAGCGGACATATATCTTGTGCTGCAGAAGTAAGTGCACTTCAACGAATCCTATCATTGACAGGAACGGACGCCTTAAATATATCGTATTCGTTATTATTAACTAAATAACGTATTATATAATATGCGTTTCTTTGATTTTTACTTCAGTACGGACAATAATGCAACTGAGGCAATGGAACATCTTGAACAGCAGGGATACAAAAAGCTCGAAGCGCCTCAACGAAGGCCAAATGCCGTTCCCAAAGAGCCGCCCGTGCCACCGAGGTCGACGGAACTAAAAAGAGCCAATAAAAATCCTACGCCATCTTTACCCGACCAAAAGAAAAGTATGTAACTCTGTACGAAACTCTTAGCCCTATTCAATGAATAATCAAGATGGATTGTTCGTGCCTTACTCTCTGATCCCGCCGTTCGAAATTTTTATCCTTCTTCTAACCTCTAGCAGCAGCAAACCCGTTTTTTTTTTTAGAACTGTAAGTATATTGTGTGACCAAAATGTCAATAGGGTAATGTGCATTTTTAGCAAAAAGAGCTCGCTTGTTGCGCGCGTACCATCCTGCTAAAAACACAAAATACATACTTCGTGCTTGCAGTCATCGAAAAACTAAAAGAGGAGTATCCTAACATCGACCCTCCGCTAATCACCATGGCTTGCGAGAGTGCCTCGTGGATCGAGGAACGCACAAAGCACTTACTGGAGAGCGTGAAACCGACTGAAAGGTGAGCGCAGGACATCGTGTAGCGAAGTCGAGAAGCAAATTTTTCTGTGAAACAGCCCTGTGGATCAAAAACATATAGTACAAATCACGTAAAGCTACTGAAACAGTATGTGTCTAGCCTGGTGGCATTATTGCGTTTGCAGATATCCTCTCTTGTCAAGTTTCGATCATTTCATCTCTCCTACGCGGAGTCTTTTTACGCGTAGGGCTGTTGTTAGCTAAGACTTTTTCGTTTCCGTGTTTGGTAAAAGGGCAACATGGGAAGCAGTTTAAGCATAGCTACGCTTAGCTGTACGAAGAAACATTCTACTCATATCAAATTAAGCCTTGGAACAAATCATTCTATGAACAGAAAACGACATCTGTTGTTTGGTCGCATTTGAATGGTTCGGGGTCCCACGATCTGAGTTAATACGATTATAAAACCTATGGTAAACTGTCAATAACGCTTCAGAACTATAGAGGATCTAATAGTTAAAAGGTGTGCAAATTTGAAAGGTTCTTGATTTTCTGCATAGTATTCTGTTACCTTAAGCCTTGTGAGATCGAATGATTTATGAATCCAAATGATCTGAAAATTTGCACTTGCATTTACTAACCAAGAACGATCTTTTTGTAATGATTTGCAAACAGAGCTCCAATGAGTTCGTCTATGCAGGATCTTCTCAAGGAGATCTTGCCTCCTGCCGACGGTGTTGAAAGACCTCCCAAGTTGCCCGACGAACTTCGTAAGGCTGATAAGGCAACAGCCACGTCACCAGAGGGCAAACCTGAAAAAACTCATCGGGTGAAATTCTTCCGAAGAATATTTCGCTTTAATAAAGCGACATCAACTCAAGAGGATCAGCAATGTCCTGACGCAAGCCGGCCTACAGTCAAAGGACCTGACCCTAAGAATATGAAAGGGCCCTCGAGCAGAAATATTCTGTATGTTGAGAACACCTCTTATCACGCTTTCATGCTCTATATTCTCTATTATCTGTGGCAGAACATTTTCATAATTACCTATCTATCTCTTTACAAAGCTATCTTAAACAAACTATCATCTATATTCAGTGTTCTAACTGTACCCTATCGTTTAGCAAACTTACCCTTCCTATTATGGATTGGTAATACTTCAACTAGCTCACATACCCAGTCACATGTCGTTCATATCGATCAAGCTGTGAGATTCATTTTTCCTTCTGGTTTCTTTCACTGATTGCCCGCTAACACGCACCGATCACGCTTGTTTTGGCTTCCGTGTGTTTCAATCACTAATCCCATCGCAGAAGAGACTACATGCCATGGTTCGGCTCGAATGCGTCAAATCGCAAAGGTCCAGACAGCAAAAACGCTAAGGGAACCGACCAGACGAAATTGGCCAAGGGCAACGATCCCTCGAAAGCGAAAGGTCCAGATGCTTCGAAGCAGCAAGGTACTAAAGTGAAGGTGAAAGGATCGCAGTTCTCATTCTTTAAAAAAAAGGACAAAGAAAAGCACGGAAGCACCACAGCAGGGGCCAATTGCCAACGAGTTATAGAGGTACAGTAATCGACAGCAGAGGCGAAAGGAACGTCACGTAATTCCAGTTGATGATAGGGAGCCGAGGGTACATTCTGTTAATTCCTTCGCACCGAAACGTGGGCCCTCGTCTGCGCCATCCCAAACAAACCAAATCGTTTTTCTTCAGTTACTGTGAGCACCGCATTGCTCGAACAGTTCGATTTGCCAGCTACGAATCCTCTAACACATTCAATTAGACTATAGTATCTACCACGGCTTTGGTGTCGCATCAACCCACCATCGACGACCGTATCTGGATGATGAGAATACATAAAAAAAAAAAGGTGTTAACGTATCCAAAGACGAGAATATCATCTAGTCTGGGTAGGATTTCGTGGCAAGCGTCAACAATTATCATTAAAGCCAGCATTCACGTGTGCTAGTGGTGTTGTTGAGGATGCCGTGAGTCCCCGTGATAGCTTAATGGGTAACGTACTTGCCTGCCAATATTAGTCGGTTTCGGTTTGAACCCGGGTCCTGTGCTGGCAGCCAACCGTCTGATCGAATGTCTAACGGCGACACTGAACGGAGAACTCGAAGCATCCAGGGAAAGCCATACAATTCACATAGCAATAGGCAATAGACAGATCGGTCAATGTCTGTCTTAATGGCATAGTGTCGCGTAGGATTTCTTGACGGTATGCGACAATTCGACTCAGAACTTCAACGTTTACGTCCTAACGGCACCAACTGTTGATCGTCCTGCCACCCCATGGCTAGCAAAGAAGCATCAACAATATGCGAAGTATAATAAATAGAGCAACACACTATTAATAATGCCCCTTATACTGGACAATGGGTAAGAAGAATACTTTCAAGCATCGTACATCGTCATAATAGCATGCCACTACACTATTGTAGTAATATGAAAGTTTGAACACTGAACGAATGAATTGAGATGACAATATAAACGGAAAATATAAAAAAAAAAAATATGAGGGGAAAAAATATGAAATCAATCGTTGAATTTAAGAACACTCTTTTCTGGCGAATCGTACCTGGCCTAGTTTCATGACTTGCTATTGTGCAGAAAAAACAACAAACGATATCCAGCGGATACAGTATCCATTTGCACATTGTACACATCACATTAATCGAATGTATACAACGTATTTCGATCAGTGATTCGAAAAAATTCCGTTCACACACGAAATGACGAGGAGAAGAGACGTCGATGTAAGTTAAGGTAACTACTATTATCAATACTGGTATTAATATTACATGGTGATAGCTACATCTCATAACGAAGAATAGAGCAGTATGTATGGATGGATGGTAGAGGTTACGCCGTAAACAGCTCACTATTAGTTCAGGTAGAATGGATAGATGAACGAAGAGTTTAGGAAAGGGTAATGTTTACTACTTCTCTTTAGAAGCCAAGTTTTCTATTATGGACACATAATCATAACGGGCACAGGTAATATGGCAGACAAATGATAGTCACTGTAAGAAGCCGTTTTCCGTAGATCATACGCATCCAATCAAGCGAAACCATCGTACAGATTTTCAAAAGCCCCGATATAGGTAATGGAACGGAGAGAACAAGCAAAACATTTTTACACATATGGTATAATCGATGGACAATAGCAGTGTATGGTAAATCAACGTACGTTAATATAAGATCGTACTTTGCATACATGCCGATACTGATACAATGAATGTCGATAACCACTAGTAAATGTGTAAAATTAGTCCTGTAAGAAGAACTAGCTTAGAACTTTGTTGGCACATCAAATTCGTGTCCGAAATGTAGCCGGTCAATGAAGACAGAAGAAATTTGACTGGAGTATTTTGGAAAAAAGTGAAATATGCCCGTTTGTCCAACCCGGGCTTATTGGTGTTGCATATTTGCGAGGCTAATGCTTCCCGGAAATTTTTCACGATATAAAAATTTAGTACAGTCCGCAGATATTAAATGGAAAAATTAGGAGAAACTGGTCCGAAGAATTGCAGATGTGATCCATCTCTATGACGTTATCTTTAGCAAAATTACAGCAGTGTCCTAGACGGTTCGAAATGAAAATCCGCTGCCATCCTCGCCGCCAACAATAACATGATCTCATTTGTAACAAATGAACGCTTGTCGTCGCCCAGCTGGGGGCAGTTTCCCGCTTCAAAGCGTCTTCATATTGCCCGTGAACCTAGTCCTTATTACACTGGCAGATCCTGTGCATATGGTATGTTTTGGAAAAAGATGCGTTCGTTATGGACAGGTTCTATTTAGTATATTTCATATATGCCAAACTCTTCTCACACTAAAATCATGGAATACTATTGGACATTCGGAAACACTTAATTAACATTTTGTATACTTTCCTTGACTTACGCATACACCACCCATTCATATTAATAGAAACAAAACGATATTATACCAAGTATGCCAAACTGTATTGACTGGAACTTCCAAGAGCATTAATCGTATCGTATCAAACGATATTTTGTTAAATACGAACTAAAAATCCTTTCGTTCTAGGCATAACAAACGGTCATAACAGACAACGTAATGTTTTGACTACGAATGAGGTTTGTATTTACAGTTTCTTTTAAAGCGATCTGCCATCTCTGTGCGCGATACGAAAGACTCTCTCGGGAAGTCAATCATGCAATGTTTACTGAACCAGGGGAATACTTTTAATGAGATATATATACATAATTCAGAGTGCGGATGGAGTTTGTTTGTATGGATGCGAAACGATGGATATGGATATTTTGAATGTATAGGAAGGTGGACAAGCGTGTTCCTTTGAAAGCGCAGACCTTATGAACAAGCAGATAGTGCCGCAGGTATGAGCTACCAGAAAAAGATAAATCATATGAACTAAATTTAATCATATTGATTCAGTTTAGTTCGTATGATGCACTGCGACGTAAGCCAAATCTTAGCCGCCTGGTTTCGGCTATCTATTTGATTCCCCTTTTTTAAATAACGTTTTTAACAGTAGGTGTAATTTAACGACGACGACGACAAAAAAAAAAACACGAACTCACGTTCCACATGTAGCGCAGTAGTGCTTTGAGGCGTTTCACCTAGATGCGTATCTCTCAGCCTCTGTCGCTATATTGTGTCGTCTTGTCCAACATAAAGAAAACTTGAAAGGGTTTAACAGAGAGAGAGAGAGAGAGAGAGAGAGAGAGAGAGAGAGTACAATACAGTCTCTTGGAGGAGTTCGGACAGTTGACTGCGTTGTTGAAAGGCTCAACCCGCACAAATTTAAGGACACATGTCAGGAAGCGTATTTTGAAGCTGTTCGAAAACAAACAGATCTTACTATCGTCGCTCCTGCAACATGGCGATCCCGAAATTGCGACACTAATACGTTACTTGTTTCCAGCCGCCCAAGAATTGATTTCCATACAGTCGCGTGCAATATCTAGCAAACAACATAAAGAAGTAACCGATCTGCAAACCGGTCTTAAGCTAAAATGTGCGTGCAATATAAATAAAAACAACTTTGTCCCACAAAACCGATATATTCAAGTAGCGATTATAACTAATTCTAGCAAAATATTCAAACTAGAATGACCGCAAGAATCCACTAACTACTAGCTCTAAATAGTTTACTAGGAAATAACGATGTTCCAATACTGCAGTTTCTTACAGATCGAATGAATCAACAATAACACTAAATATATCGGTTTTGCAAGGAAAGCAAAATTCCAAGTGGTGCAATCGGCCTAAGTACTAGGCCCCTTACTAT
>NW_019211454.1:36053743-36057776 GCF_002443255.2 Varroa destructor
GTATTGATCGGTAACGAATAATGAAACGGGACGCAGAAGTGATCGTCCCATAGTTCTGCCATTATGACCGACACGGTCCACGAGCTTTGCATAATGGGCACCAGTATTCAATTAAATAACAAATAACTTCGAAACTTTCGAATTTATGAATATCTCGGCGCGTATTGAAATCTTTAAATGGCATAGATGACAATGTTTGAACCAACGATAATTGCCAAGTAACATTAAGTCAAGCGAATGTTAAGGACGATACATTTGGTATTTATTTATCATTAGCGTTTTCACGTCTACTATGAAAGCATAAAAAGTGTCATAAAACCGCAAAAAATGGAAAAAAAAAGAAAAACAATTTGTAGATAATTCGAAAGTATGTGGTCGCGTTAATCACAAGTTTCCTCGTGTTCATTGCAATTTGCAGCGTCGGTACTTGCTGAGTCACCGATGAGTGAGGCTCGAATATGAAGTATATTATCCGATTAGCTAACAATTTTAAACTGATCAATGTCTGCAGTATTGGCGCAATATGTAGCACTGTCGATATCGATCAAGCAAAGATCTTACCGATTCATGTATGCGAAAATTATACATACATAAAAAAGTATATATATACAAACACATTAACAGACACAGTTATAGTAACAACTGGATTGAGAGAGAAAGCTAAAGAGAAAAGTTTCGAGAGAGAAAATCGCATGGTCGTTCATGAATGATAATAAGCATGATAACCCAGATGATGATGACAATTACGCGAAAACAAAATACATATAAAAAGAGATGATGCCGAGGAACCGCATGGTCAATGGAGCATATAGAATAATAAATAATTCCTAAGTAATGACTAAAAGTAACACACTCTAAAGAGCGGTTGGGGCTTTCTTGTTGCCGAAATGAAAGTGAGCACACAAATAACTGTAATAAATCAAATGATAAGGACAATGACAGAAAATAAAGATGAGTGACAGACAGAGCGCAGTCCTATCGAACTGTATCGTCAGCGAAGGTTCATCGAGTCGCCGCTGCCCAGAGGCCGTCCTAGATTTTAAGTTAACAAAAACTTACGCTCGGGCCCGCATTTTCAGGTTTATCTTCATTCGTTTGTTTGTTTGTTTGTATATAATCTTTGCGAGAAAACAGGATACTAAGAGATAAAACTAAATATTTTGTCGATTTTCAACGGTCGTCGATTGAAACCTGCACGTAAGTTTTTCTAGAATATAGTTGTTTGATAACAACAGTCGTTCGGAAGTATATAAAAATGTAACAAATAAAGGAAGATAACGTAAATGTAGCCCGCGCGTAAGTATCTTCATTTTGCTGTTAGTGTGCCCGATCGTTTCCGAATATATTGTTCGGAAGTTGGTGGGCGCTGTTGTAAGCTGCTGATAAAACACCGTACGTCCATTTAAATAAAGCTTAATATAACGTAATAATATGAACATATCCTTCTCAGTTGTATTTATTTCTATGACGTTGTAGCATAATATACTTTAATGAAAAGTGGCTCTATAAACAATTGTAATTAAATCAAATAATGAAAAAAAAAGTGAGGATCAACGACAGACAGAGCGTTGGCTCATTAAACTGTGTCAGCAGCAAAGATAATCTATTAAATCGCTGATAGATTTTCGTTGATCTAATCAAGTTGACCTTCAAAACCTCTAGGCCTTTAGGAAGGTTTAAGCACAACATATATATACTGGGAAATTTTTGTCATAACCGAAAGGTCTGTAGCGAAAGCGTGGGTTGTGGCAACAAAATAGAGTACATGAAGATTGTCTCAAAAATCTGCAAAGACGCGATAGCTGCAAATAACCTATAAACCTTAAGCACCTAGTCAACTATAATAGCGCCTCTTATTTGAGCTAGTAGCCGTATTCTTCACATCCGCCTACTGCCCTAGAAGCGCGGTAGCACAACCCTATTTTTTGTCGTTGGCGCTGTAATGTGCTTTCGATGATACATTCTGATATCAATGCCCTTTTCTCGTTTATCATAACTTTTAGCATTATATTTACATATGCCGGTAGGTTTTTTCAGACTTCCGATAGCTCGAGCTTCTTTGAACTACACAGTATAGCATATTCTCTACAATGTGACGCAGTCTCAATAGGATACCTTAATCTTGTTAGAGCATATCTATCGAAAAAATTTTCCGCTCGGCCGAAAAGTCTTTCGCGAGGTTGTGGGCCGTAAAGGCAAACAACAATAATTTTAAAAGCCTGTAGGGCTGTAATAACTATAAGGCAGAAAATACATCACCGTATTGGTAGTGACGGAGAAATATATTTTATTATATTTTTTTTACAAGTTTCATTTCTTTACAATCAATCGCGTATCGCATCGTATTGTTATTATTTCTATTACGGCTACTAGTAATAGACGTTATTATCACAAAACATTACCAGGTGGATGACGCCATTTTTCCAATCATCTGAACAAAATAATCTCGTTCGAATCGTTTCATGTGTCTACTTCTTTTTCTACTATTTTTTTCCGTGTTATTATAGATAATTTATAATAATAAGATTTTGTTGTTAGCATCATTATCGTCATATTATCACTACATACAACTATCTGTCGTTGTTATTGTCCTTGTTGTTGTTAATAATAGTATGACCGTAGCAGTGTCTGTCATACATGCGCATGTGTGTTTAAGTGTATTTACAGATCACTGATATTGTTTGTGCATTATATATTGTTGTTCTTTCTATTGAACGCAAAATTGTCAATCTCGTTTTTGTTGTTTTGTCTATAATGTATAGTGTATGTTGCTGATGCTTATTGTCGTTCTTTGGATTGAGAGGTAGACGACAGACAACAGATATCGTAGAACGACGCCTTTCCGTTGTTCGTCCGTGGATTTCCCCTGCTGTCTATGGTAGTTATAAGCTCGTGCGGTTCGTAGGACTAGAATTAAAATCATGTGCTGATGATGGCACATGGCCGTGACGATATGTGTTTATGTAGAATATATTATTATTATTCTTCTTTAATATGTATAGCATGTATGTATACGTTTAGAAAGCAATGCTTGTGTTTATACTATTACATTGGCTCGTCGCGAATGGTCGTGCACCGAGATTTATTTGATCATTCGACTAACAACGTATTAAATTAGAACTTGTTACCTAGTTTGCTTTGGGAGATTACAAATGCATGGCAAAGCAAAAGAAGGCCAAAAATTGGACATGAACTTTGAAAGGGCTTTCTGCTAGTTTTCATTCGGTAATTTCGGTCAACCGTTGTCTTGTTTGGGCTTTCGTGGATGTTGAATCGACGCAAGACCATCTGAGATTCCAACTACGCGTCATAAGAGGTACATAAAATCGACGCAGATCTGTCTAAGAAATGTTGAGAAAACGCTTCTTACGCAATTCAACCCATCGTCGGAGGTATCGTTGAAATTTAACGAAGAAGACCAAAACATTTGTGAATCTTCAGTTATATAAAATTAGATTTTTACAAGGAGGCTTCAAAGCGAGCAAGGATCAACTGCTTTGTAACTATTTATTCCACCCAGTCTAAAGCTCAACGTTTATAAGAAAAGCAAAGGGCTTAACAAAAATACTCATTTTCAGATTCGCTTCAGACGAACAGCCCGCACAGCTTCTTTCACCACTATATTTGTAAAGAACAAAAGGACACAAAATACAGAGCCTTTTTGTGTGCGCCTATGTTCAGCCGTATCTCGATCTGGATGTTCTCGCAATGCCCCAAAAAAATAAGTACTACAAGTCATAAACTTTCGGTTAAAAAAGTACGAACGCACTAGTATTACCGTTACTGTCATCGTACTGCGTAATGCATCTTTGTAAAGAAACTATGAAAGAAATGTAGCGTTACACAACGGCTGAAAGTAATTCTTCATATATTACTACACTCAAAGCAGACCTTACTTACGTAAAAAAGAATAAATATTTTACTAATACTACTCATGCATCAACTGAAACACCCTGTACATTTTCAATTTTTGCTAACACCTGCGACAGCACCCTGCATTGATCCATACATATGTTAATATTGTACAATCTAT